>NW_023458603.1:138804-163899 GCF_013731165.1 Rhagoletis pomonella | reverse complement strand
CTTGGAAATGTCAGTTTTATTCTCTACCGATTGTTCCCACAGCGAAAGTGTCACCTCAGGCAGTTTTGTAGAACATAAGTACGTTACTATTGGGTCCTAATTTGAAATATCGATCTGATGCTGCTGTATGTTTGGAATTGCTGCAGGCTTTGAATCCTTAAACTGCTCCTGTGGTTAACGTCACTGAATTTCGAATGAGCTGTGTGGAGTGGTATTCTCGCGGATAAGCCTTTCCTGGTTGGCATACAACTTGTTGGTGATGGTGAGAAAACTTTTTCAGTCTCGGCAACAAAGGCCCATATTCATCGGCACAACGCTTGAGCAAGATTTGGATGCACGTTCGCACCGATGATTAATTTATTGAAAAGAAATTAAAATCTTGGTATTAGTATAACTAAAAATAATAGTGTTTATTCACTTAAGTAATTTGTATATATATATATATATATATATATATGTATTTATATTTGAATTGCAGATTACCTTGAAATACAAAAGCTGAGCTTGGTGGCTGGATGACGTCCTCTTCTTCGGATACTCGCAAAAGAAGTAAGTAAACCGTTCTTGATTTTAGTTACGGTTGCTTGTCGAACTGTTTATTTGACGAAAGTTTGATTATTGCAGATTTAACAGAGTAGTTAACAGCTCGACTGCAACCATAATAATTAAGTTATGTTATACATTAGGCTGGGTCGAAAAATGTGTAGCAAATTTAGGCCGCTGGCCTAAACAGTAAGTATATTTTAAAACATGCAATTCTATAACAGTTTCAATATCTAGATTTATCCTAAAGCTATCAGGTAGCTAACAATCCGTAAATACCTAAAAAAAGACAACAATATGAACATTGAATGAAATTTCTTAAGATCTTAGCCCTACTTAGGAAAATGGTAAAACTTTTTCGAATATTTTTTTTTAACACAAAAAAGAAAAAAAAATTGTTTTATTTCAAAATCAACCGCTATTTTAACAAAATGTAGTATACTTAAATGCACTAGCCCAATAAAGGTTGCGTATACAGATTTTTTCGCAATACAGATTTTTTAAATCTTTTTTGTTTTCATATTCAACAATTTGTAGTTAGGTCAAAAACCAGAAAAAAACGATTTTTTGTTTTCGCTAACTGCATATTTGACTCCTTTTTAGAAAAAAAATTGAGTATGCAGTTTTGTAGCTCATTTTCTTCAATACAAAGTATGATCGACAAAATTTTCATATGAATAAAATGCCCGACAACAAAAAATGCCAAGAATCAATGCAATTTTGCAGCCACTTCAAGAACGCATTTTATTATACCAAAATTTAATGGGCTACAAACTACATTCCCGAAATTTTTCTAGAAAATATTAATAACTTATACACTGCAGCCCCCTAATATATGTGAATTACCTCTTATTTCTTCTCTCTTATTTCACAATCTATTGAAGCTAGATTCATTGGAACTTATGCATAAAAGTTTGGGATCTCATTGAATTTTCAGAGTCTCTCTCGTCATCTCTAAACAACCACACACTCAAGGAATAGGTGCAATAGCTTTGTCACAAAGGTGACAAAGATCACTGTTTCGTATTGAAAGTAATATTTTAGGCTCTACGGTAAATTAAGTTAAACTTTTCGTGGATAGATCATCCGATAATTCATTTGCCTTTTGAGCTGGTAACCAGACTAGCTGAATTTCTAGGACGCTAAGCTTCTCAATGAGATCAGGGACTAGAGATAGTCTAGCGTCAAAGTGTATAAGTGTCATCCGAAATTTTATAAGCATTTGTATTCTCTCATTACCGTAGTTTCAACGTATGTTTATATCTGAAAAAATAAATGCCCTTTTCAGATCATATATGCGGAAAGAGCTAGAGGTAATTGGGATTCTACTTTAACATGATCCTCTATGATAAGACGATTTATTTTGTAAAGCGTTTTCTTACGATATGAAATGCTCGAGCTCAAAAAATACCTCAAGTGCAGTAGTCGGATAAGTACGCATCGCTCCCATAATGCATGCACGGTTAGATATTGGGACTCATGCATAAAAAGTAAGCTCAATTCTCAAAGCTTGAGCCTGAGCGCACTTAATCAGTGGAAAAACTGAGCCTGAGGTTAAGCTTTTTATGCATGAGACCTATTGTCTCACCGTGTTAAGGTAGTTTCGAAAACCGGAGCTATCGCCACATAAGTCACTACTGACCTTAGTTTCATACTATTTTTATTATTCGTTATTAATTTTTTATGGGACTTACCGTGTACTTTTCGAAGGTCAGGAAGGAATGAGCTACAAAACTGTATACTCAAAAGTTTTCTATAAAATCTAACTAAAAAGCTGGACATTTTTTAAAATGGATGGCAAATTATTTTCAAAACTAAAACGTCTGACACCCGTATTGTAATGCATATTTACATCATCTGATTCCCTTAATTCAAGTTAAATTTAAATCTTAAAACAGGTGGCAACCCTCCTACATGCAGTCTAGAAAAAAAATATCTTCAAAGCAGTTTCTATTGATATCCATATTGAAGTAATTCATTTAGCCTATGGCATACATTGAATTTTACTTTGTAAACAGGTGGCAACTCACTTTTAAATATTTTCGAACCACAATCTCTTTCATCTGACACTCATATCGGGATACATATTTCAATTTTCTAATCGACTTAATTTAAATTTGAACTTTTTTTTGCAAACGGGTGGCAGCGCTCTCAAGACAGCTGTGGATAGTCCCTGCACACTTCGTTTCTCTAATGTCCGTCAGACGCCTCCATGGGGTGAAGTATCGAATACCCCTCGAGCAAAGTAAAGAGAGTCTCCTTTAGAGCTTTTGATCTTATTTTAGTGTCGATAAGCTTTCTAATTGCTTTTGTCAAAGTATAGGTTGGTATTATAGACGTTAGCTCCTTATTTAGAGCTGTGATTAGAGGATGTACATTCCTTTCACTGACAGTTTTTTTCGATCTAGCAGTGTCTACTGGTTTGCATAATTTTTCATCGTGAAAGTTTAAAATGCATTCATAGACCTGTGGTCACAACTGACCTGCAATTTCAATGAAAAAAAAACATTTTGGAAACTTCGCAGCCAGACCGTTTAAGCTTTTTAATTTCAAACTACGAGGGAATGCTATGCAAGGCGAGAAAAGCAAAAGGGTGCTCTCATGCATTCCGATCACAGTTACGTAGATATTTTTTCCATCAGAAGAAACCTAAGTTCCACAAGCTACCCGTAGTGCCATCTGTTCAATGAAAGAAAATATTTATCAAGAAATTCTAGGAGCGAGAGGATTTTGTGTTTTGACAAGCTGTAGTACCTCGAAGTCTCTCAGTCATTGCTGAGCGAAATATTCACCAAATTTTTTACGACGGAAGTGCTATAGCTTATTGCGGAGCAAAGAGTACTGGGCTTGAACAGTTTCTAGCCAAATGGTCAGATGTCTCATTACCAGGAAACCGCGATACTATATGTAGTTTGGATGTTGTTAGAGTGCTGACCAATTTGTTGGCAGTTACTGCAGCCATTTATGCTCCTATCTATCCATCTCTTTTTCAACATGCAGTCGATGGGCTTCGAGATTTCAAATATCGAGGCATACTTCTAAAGAAAAAGGTGAAGAATATTATCGACATAGAGCCCAGATACTTACTCTCTTTCAATTTTGAGGGCATACATAATACATTAATGTTTAGATCTGTTCCTCTACAAGTTGTTTTGACGACTTTAAGGGAGGTAAGGGCATTAAGTAACGATTCAAAATAGTGATCTTTTAGAGTTTATTCAACACGACTTTGTAAAAGAAGCTTGAAATATGACATTCAAGCCGTCGTACTTAGTCCCGCAGATATTCCCTCACATTCACACAACTTTTCTTTTAAAACCAAGTAAACACTTTAAGTTCATTGCAACAGCACAAGTACGAGAGGTCAATCGACGAGACTTTTTTGCATTCATAAATCTAGGATTCCAATGTTTACAAAAATGTTCCGCGCACACGAGATAAACAAAAAGCCCACCGCCAAAAAATAAATGGATACCTCAAATGTGCCAGGCATGCAAACATAAAACCAGCTCCACCACCGATCACCGCACCAACGAAAGTCCATCGAGGCTCGTGTCAACGCAGATAAATTCACTTTCAATACCACGGAGCAGTCATTTGCGTCGGTGTATTTGACTGCATTTGGGGGGCCACTGGGCATTCAATGTCACTGCATTGTCAATGTCGCACAACTGGTATAGGTGATTGTGGCCGTACTGGGATTTATGTAGTGTACCACAACTAGTGTCCGTCTGTGTCTAACTTCCGTACGATAGTGAATTTAGTGCGCTTTGTTGTCATACGCACGCAATGTTGTTGTTGTCGTTTTCTTGTTGGGGTTAACGCCATAAAATAGGTAATAGTGCATGCTGATGGCAGTTGGGTGGTTTACGAAAATGTCGGCGTAGATTGCATTGGGAATGAATTGAATTGCCTAGGATTTTGATTTCGAAACCATTCCAATCACCGCCCTCCTTTCACATTTAACCAGTCAACTGCGACTAATATGTCTCTAACAGATAACATGGCGTTGACTGATGCCGCCGATGCTGCTACCTTGCCTTGGATTTGGATCTGCTGCTAGGGTGGTGGGGGCTGCGATGCTGTTGCTGTTGCTGTCAATGTCATTGTCAAGTACCAAAGTCAATTTAGTGATACTGAGCATGATTTTCTTTTTCTTGGTTTTTGTTGCTTTGTTTGGAAAGGAAATTTGCGTGCAATCAAGAATAAAGAAAAATTTTCATTCTTTTCAGCCAGAAAAAATATGCTCGTGTGGATATATGACTCATAATTGAATGATCACAAATTGGTAGAAGCGATTAAATCAAGGCACATAAATACAGGTAGAAGCCAAAATGACGTTGCTCTCGTGAGAACCAAACCTTTAAACTTCAACTTGTTTTCCTTTTATTTCTTATATTTCGTTACGCTTTGATTGACAAGTCGTTCTTTTTTTGAATGTTCGTTAATGACAAATTTTAATTAGCATTTGAATTTTTGTAGTGTTGTGCGGTTTATACTTAGTGTATGTGCTAAAAACACCTGATGCGCTGTTTTTTATGTGGTGTTAAATATAATTCAGACACCACTCATTTTTTAACGTGCCTCAATGTCTTTGGCGTAAGGAGCGTTGGGAAAGCAGCTGTGGGGTAGAGCTGCAGCGAAATGCCTTGCTGTGCGTTAAACATTTCAAAGCAGCAGATTTCATAAATGTACCGGAAGGTTCAGGAAAGGCGCGTTTGATGCCAAGTGCTGTTCCTATGACCCTTATGCCGGAAAGTCCCTTCAACAACACTGCAACTCATAAACAGAAAACAACATACAAATTAAAAAATTTTAACTAAAGAAAATAAATAAATAAAAACAAAACATCAAATTTACTTAAAAACGTCAACCAGCGAAATGTAATTTTTTATATTTCCTTACACACGCTCACTTTTATTTTTACTCTCCCGAAAACTTTGACTTTTGTAGGTTTGATGTCAATTTGGCTTCTACCTGTTTTTATTGTACCATGGATTAAATGACGATTTTTTCTCGTTTGTAGATGATAATGACATTCGAGACTTAACGCACAAATAAAAATAAATAATATAAAAACAACTTTTTAATATACAACGCTTTTATAAATGGACTAAAAAGTAGAAAATAATATTTCTCAGTCCCATAGAATTTGTTTTGATAACTTTTGATTTTGAAATTTTAGCAAAAGTCATTATAAACAATCTATGAAATTGAAAATGAAAAACGTGGAGCGCATGCAATACAAAGCATTCGATTTAATTGACAATAGTCAAACTACATAACGTAGACCTAAAATTTCTACAGCGAAAGTAGAACTTTGAAATCGATTTTAAGCGGTCGTTATTCATATACCCACATACATACATTCATATATTACTTTTCATATCAATTCAAGTGTATTACATGCGCCCCACGCTTTTCATTTTCAATTTCATAGATTGTTTATAATGACTTTTGCTAAAATTTCAAAATCAAAAGTTATCAAAACAAATTCTATGGGACTGAGAAGTATTATTTTCTACTTTTTAGTCCATTTATAAAAGCGTTGTATATTAAAAAGTTTTTTTTATATTATTTATTTTCTACTTTTTAGTCCTGTCTGAATAAAATTTTGCAATAGATATTAAAATAATTCAACGATATTAATAGAAAGGTGCACACACATGCATTTACATATGTATGTACATACAAACGAGCACCAATTAATTTTATTTAAAGAAATGGCGTGTCGTCTATTTCCGCTGTAGCAAACGTAGTACATAGGGCGACATCTAGATGTCATCTACCTCGCCCTATTCACTACAGCTGTCGCCCTATGCACTATGCTTTTTTATAGGAACTTTTCAAAGCTTTGCTTTGGTGTCGGACACACAACATTGAAAGTTTCTGGATCCACAACATTGAAAGTTTCTGGATCCACAAAATTGAAAGTTTCTGGACCCACAACATTGCAAGTTGATAAAAGCGTTGTAAAATCAGATACCTTTGTAGAATAAACTATAGGAGCTTTTCGATAAGAACAGGTTTGCCACGTATATCAGAACTGCAAATTTAAGTAATGCATATATGTAAATTAAATTATGTAGATTGATACGAAATTAAAATACTGGAAGAAGGCCAAAATTAGCATTAAAAAAAAGAGAACGAAAAATTTAGTAATATTAATAAGGGTTGCCATCAGCTTTATACATGAAGTGCTCGTAGTTACACCAGTTGTAATTTCGGAATCAAGCAATCTATGAATGTATGCAAGTTCTTTGGGAAATATTTTACGTGGACGTAGAAATATATATGTATGTTGATTCATAATTAAATAAGCACACTGGCATCAAAATTTACAAGGCAATTCGGCAACTCTCATTCAACTCACCACAGACTTTCGATAGGCAAAAGTATTTCGTAAAACCATTGTCAATTCTGGCAACTATCTTGAAAGCTTTTTACTGTCTTTCTAAAGACTAATTAAAAGATCCTGCTAACGAGGAGGTCTTAGCATTATGCTGTTCGCCTTTTAGCAATAAGCTTTTTAATGAAATTAAATTTAAAAACATGTGTATTTCTTTTTTTAAACAATTAAAAGTATTAAATACAAGAAATTTAAATTTAAAAAAAGTTTAAAATTAAAAAAATAAAATAATTATATACACATTTTCTAACGAAAAATTTAATAAAAATAAATTGTTTTCCTTCTTAAAACAGTAAAAACTTAAAATTTAATTAGAAAAAATAAATAAACTCAAAAATAAAATATAACAAAAATTAAATGAAAACGATAAAATCTTAAAATTAAATTAGAAAAAATAAATAAATAAAAAAATTAAAATAGTACTTAAAAATTGAGTATTAAACAAATAATTTTTATTTTTAATACAAAATTTAAAAACTAAAAGAAAAATTAAAAAAGATCGAAAAGTAAAATCTATCTATTATATATAATACGCGAAGGCATTTTTTGTGCAGCCTAAAACATCTGCACCGTTCGCTCGATTTTCAAAATTGGGATGTCAAATTAAAGCGCTTGGTCTGTAGATGTGCAATAAGGTTTTATTTTTTCGAAAAGAAATGCCACCTGTTAAATAATTAAACTCAAGTTATTTACTAATCAATGCCCTCAGCTCCGCTCCGTTTGATTTTCAAAATAGAGGTACCAAATTAAAGGGATTAGAGTGTGGATGTTCAAAAAGGTTTTACTTTTTCGAAAAAAGTTGCCACCTGTTAAGAAATTAAGTTCAAAATAATACGCGAAGGCATTTTTTGTTCCGCATAAAAGATCTGCACCGTTCGCTCGATTTTCAAAACTGGGGTGCAAAATTAAAGCGCTTGGCGTGTAGATGTGCAATAAAGCTTTATTTTTTCGAAAGGAGTTGCCACCTGAAAAAAATTGCATTCAAATAATTTAATAATCAATGTCAGCAGATCCACACCGTTCGTTCGATTTTTAAAAGTGAGGTTGCAAATCAAAGGGCTCTGGCTGTAGGTGTGCAATAAGGTTTAACTTTTTCGAAAAGAGTTGCCACCATTTAAAAAATTAAGTTCAAATTATTTTAAAAGCTAAACCAATTTTTCTAAAATGGATTTAAATGGAAATAGTTTTGAAAATGTTTGTTTCTTTACTTAACTTTATGCGGGTTGCCACCTGTTAAAAAAATCTAATTCAATTTGAATTGGGGGAATTAGGTAATAGAAATATGTATTTGTGCCAGATAGTAAAGGTTAAGTATGTAGTAGTTTAAAAATATTTTGAATAGGGTTGCCACCTATATGAAATATTAACGATGGATGTCAAAGGAAGAGCTTCAAGAAATACTTAATTTGACAATTTAGAACATTTTTGACGTGTTTGAGGGTTGCCCCAGTTTAAATGGCTAAACTAAAATTATTTAATAAGTTAAATGAGTTACTAACCGATGGTTATAAATGGAAATGGGTTTAAAATCCTTTATTTAAGAACTAAATTGAGGAGGATTGCCACGTGTTTAAAAATAAATTTCCACTTGATTCATCAGTTATATGAAATTTTAGTTAGAAAATAATTTTTAAGATGGTTAACGCCTGTTTTGAAAGTGGTATTTCGTTTAATTATACATAAGTTTCATGAAATTTTAAAATAGGGTTACCAAAAGAACGAGTATTAAGAAATCTTTAAGCTGAACATTTGGTTTTTTTTTTTGAAAAAATTAAGCTCAAATTATTTAATAAGTTAAATGGATTGTCAAAAGATGGGTATCAATCGAAATGGGTTTGAAAATAGTTTATTTCTAAACTGTATTTAGGAGAGGTGCCATGTGCTTAAAAAAATTCAATTCAACTTAATTCATCAGTTAATTGAAATATGTGTAACAATGCCAGGCGAAAAATTTTAGTTTGAAAATACTTTTAAAGGGTTTGCCAACTGTTCGAAAAGTCGAATTTGTTTTACTTATACGAAAGATACATAAATGCAATATCGAAATATTAGTGTCAAACGAAAGAGTTTTAAGAAAACTATATGCCGATAATATTTTTAATTAGAGTTGCCATCTATTTTTTTTTTAAGGTCATCACATCTGCACCGTTATTTCGAATTTCCAAAATGAGAAGTCAAATAAAAGAACTAGGATTCTACATAGATATGTACAGGTTTTATTTTTTTAAGTTACAGGGAGATTTGAAATTTGACGAAATGAAAACCGACACTATGCGAGACCTCTCTCACTGAGAAATGGTTTAGATTAATTATTAGGAATATTGTTGTGAGGTTTTTGAATAGGGTTTCACCTGTTTAAAAAATTTAATTAAACGCTGGCGTTTTGACGCAATGTGGGTTCACTAGTAAAAAAATAATATCCGAATTAACAAATGAAATAAATTAATATATTTTTTCTTTAAAAAAATTAAATCTGAAAATTAAAAGAAAGAAACACAAATCAAATTAAACAAGAAAAAATTAATTAAAAAAGTTTCTCTAAATCAAGTGAAATTAAAACTTATTTTTCTATTTTAAACAATAAAATCTAAAAATAAAAAGAAAATTAAAAAAAAATAAAAATGAAAAAAAAATTCAAAGAAAATTAAAATAAATTCCAAAAAATTTAATGAAATAAAAAATATCCTGCTTTTTAAAAGAATAACATTTAAACATTAAATTGAGAAAGAAATGCATAATAATTCCGAAAAACCAGGCCACAAGTCGAAAAGTGGTGAAATTTGAAACAAAACCCTGTGTAGCCCAGTTCATGGGTTGCTCGTTTTAAGTTTCGCCACATAAGGGTGGTCTAAAAATGCATGTGAAAAAAGTAAAGTCCGAAATTTAATTATCTCACCTCTTAGGATTGTTCTATATCGAAAAAGTATACCCCTGTCGCTCAAAGTTTTACATGTATGTATTTATATGGAAAAACTTTCAGCTCTTTACAATTTTAGAATGAATTTCGAGTGCGCCAATAAAAATTTCAAAAATGGAATTTTAGTTTCTCAAATCATAGTCATTTTTTACGCAATATAATTTTTTTCATTTGTTGGCACACCACTTTTATTACAATAGGTTCGTTCCTGTTGGCAAAAAAAAAACATTTTCACCGTTTAACTTTAATATTTTAAAGTATCTTCAATTATTTAAATTTAAAAAAATCTTAAATTTTCAAAAATTACAAAATAGCTGCGATATTTTTTTTTAATTTCGTCGTACACCCTTGAAGCTTCACAGAATGGTTGTATTTGATGCCAACGTCAAATGTCACTAATGCGAACATTCTATTTGAAAACTTCCCAAAGTTATTAAAAAAAAAAACAATTATGATTTCATTGAGTGACAATGAAAAAATTAGTAATCTCGGTACTTTTTCGCCTAAATAAATATTTTAAGGCTAAGATTTTTCAAATACTTAATTTTTATTTTATTGTGCTGGCCTCTGGAATTGCATTGATTGAAATATATGCAAGAAGAAGGCTTTAGCTCATGAAATTTGCTCAAATATGCTATTGCGTATGAAGTAAACATAGTTTTTCGATCGAAAAATATTGATTTTCGAGAATTCCATACCATTTCTACGAAAAAGTATTTTTTCCCCATATAAAATACATGGAAAACTTCACTGGTTATAAATAGCTTACTCTGTCGAACATTATTTATATCTATATCAAACCCCAGAAAAGAAATTTTTTGATATTTCTATTTGCCCGAAATTATTGTCAAAATAAATTCGCCTCTAAGGCTAATTGCAGCTTTTTAACAAAATCAAAAAGCTGTCAAAAAGCTGAACCTAGCTTTAGAGTTGACTTTATTTTGAATATAACTACAGGCCAATATATTTGAAATCCATTTCCGTCATCCGTTATCAAGTTTGGTTTGGAAACCAACAAGTTTCGGCGCTTTGCCATCTTCAATGTCATTCTCATTTTATTTTTTTTTTGGATTTTCACTCATTTAGTCAAAGATCATGTCTTGACTAGAAAATTTTCCCTTAGTGCAACTTTACAAAACGTCGTTTAATAATATTGCAACTTCTGGAGGCTACCGGCAACTACCAAACAAAAGCCGAAGGATATGGGCTTTTAAAATTGAACACTTTGAGTAGTGTAGTTGAATGCATTCCACCAGAAAACTCCAACATTTAAAAATAAATAATTGAATTATTTGATGGCACAACAAAAGAGGTGTGAATTTTTGCAGCAGTTGCTCAGCAGTAAAGCAGTGATAACATTCGTATCAGCAAGCTGCATAGTGAGCAGCAAACCCGCCAGTGACCAGCAGCAAATCTCTACAATTGCTCACAAACCTTTTAGTGGCACCCACTCCTTTCGCATTCAATCCTCTTTTCGCACTAAAATATTCATTTCAACACGTAAATGTCTGGCTGTGCAAGTTAAATGTCAAATGTGACATTTGTAACAACAACTTTCAAAAAGTAACTGAACTTTGAATTATACGGCATGTTAGTGGGGGTGAAGTGTTGGAAATGAGGAAGTTTTGTCGTGATTCGCTTCAGGTTCGTGATGGATTTGTGCATCAGTAGCAGCAGCTGAGAGATGCTATGAATACTAAAGGAGAAAAAGATAACAGTCAAAGAGCATCAGCTGACGAAGAGTAAAGCTAGCAATGGAGGAATGAGTAGCAGCAAAAGTTATTGACATTTGAAGGGCATTTTTGACTTTTCAATGTTGACACTCACAAATACTGTCTGTTCCCTCACACTTGGAAGTCTGGGGTTTTTACATGTAAAGGTGTGAGAATTTGTACGTAATTAGGGTTCGAACGATACTATCGATATTGAGTAAGTATCGATACTGAGGGTATAAAAATGAGTAGTTTAATACTCGATACCTTATTTGGTGATTTTACTCGATACTTTGCAAAGTACTCGTAGTATCGAATACTTATTAAAAAACACACTTTTTCAATTTTTTCTTCCATTGGCAACCCAGTTTTTTTTTTGCTTATATGGATTACTATCTTTAAATTTTGTCCATCACTTAAAATAAACTGAAATTGCGTGTAGTCTGTTGCATAACATAAACCAAATAAGTTAAAGTTCAATGGCCTTATTCATAAAAAATAAAGTAGGTTTAAAGAGCTTAATAAAATGACATTTTCATACATTTTTCAGTTTATAAACCTTTTTTATTTTTTATGTATAAGGCCATACAACTTAACGCAAAGTTCACGAAAATGCAGAACTTTTAGAAACTTTTTGGGTATGCAGTTTTATAACCTATTCAAATTTACGTGTAGCCTACTACCGTTGAGTTTTAATTAAAACTTTGCACATTATTATACTAAAATTTAATAGGCTACAAAAATGCTTACCCAAAAAGTTTACAAAAATTTCTTAATAAAATTTGAAATTCGTGAAAGTATATATACATATGTATATATGTATGAATGTATGTACATTTAACGTTAAAATTACTTCTAACGTGAAAGTAAGTTCTGCGATGAAATACAAATCAAATATTTTAAATTTCTATTGTTTTAATTTCAGGAAATAACTAGAAATGCGATTGAAGAATAAAATAATTTTAGTATCCCAAAAGCGTATTTTAATGAGTCCGATACTGAGTAGTATCGATACTTTTTCCCTGATACTTTTAGAGTATCGATACCATGAGCTCGATGCCAGAATGAGTACTCAGTTCGATACCAAAGTCTAAAATTTCGAACCCTATACGTAATCATTGCGTGATGCCTTTGTTCTTTTTTTTCAGCTTTGAGCAAATGGTTTGGTCACGTTTCTTTGCGGCTGCTGAGGTTACAGCTGAGCCCAACAGATTAATCCAAGAAATGAATGTACACACATGGGTATGACTAAATGATACTCTAAACTGTTGACAAATGTGTATCGGTGAGGGTGGAATTTTAGAGCTTTCACTTAATACTTTACTTAGGTAAAATAATGAATTAATGAAAATAAAATTTTAATGGTCCTTTTTATATCGAGACACGTAATTTATTTCGGTTAAACCCAGCCTTATCCAGTGCTGGGAAGTTGCAGAGGAGATGCTTTTTTCTCTAAGGCATTCGATATGTTACACTTATGGCTTAGTGTCTTAGCAATGCATTAGAGCGAAGTGTCCAGTGTTCTTTCTGTGTAATTTGATGATAAGTGAGCTTTTCGTTCCATTTCGCCCACAGACCGCTATAGGCTCTGCATACTCATTTCTGGCTATTTCGATGGCATTCACATGGCAATTCTGGCCACTGTCTTTAAACTCACCACAGTCTTTCGAAAGATAAAAGTCTTTCGTACGACTATTGTCAATTCTGGCAACTATCTTGAAAGCTCTTTACAGTCTTTCGAAAGACTGATTGAAAAATTTGCTAACGAGGAGGCCTTAGCGTTATACTTTTCACTTTTAGCAATAAGTTTTTGAAATTAATTAAAGCAATTTAAACTAATAAATAAAAAAATTATAAATTAAAAAAGAAAAAATCTAAAAGAAAAATAAAATGACAATCAACCAAAAAAAATATTTAAAAATAACTGAAATTAAAAAAAAAATCTTAAAACAATAAAATCTAAAAATTAAACTAGAAAAAGAAAAAATAAAAATAAAAACAAAACTGCAAATAAAAAAGAATAAAATAGTACTTGCCGAAAAACTAAAGCTAATTAAACAAATTTACTTTCAAACAAAATCTAAAAATTTAAGGACAATTAAATTTAAAAACGAAAAAAAAAACAAAACTAATTAAGATTCTAAAAATTAAATTAAATGAAAAAATAGATTTTTCGTTTTAAAGCAGTAAAATCTAAAATTTAAAAATAATAAAATTAACTGAAGAAAAAAATTTAAATTAAAAATTAAATGAAATTAAAATAATATTTTTCTTTTAAAAAGAATAAAATTTAAATTTAAAGAAATGTGAATTAAAAGATGGTCGCAGAAACCTACGCATGGGACGACTCGACAAATCTGGATGAGCTCCAATAAGAAACCATCTGAAGCAATAATTTGGTTAGAACGCCAAATGTCCGAAATTATAATGGTCTTGCCGGTAAATTACTTCTGCCAAAACTGTCGCGTCAGGTAAGAAATTGAGAGTGCGTAGCTATACCTCAACCTCTGTCACTGTCCCTGTGCCCTTTCTTGGGCAATTAGATGCTTATTTCCCTACCAGCTCATTGTATGTCTGGAGGACCTAAGTGAAGCAGGCTTCCCTGAATCCTCGCGCTTTATTAGCCTAAGCAACTGGTTCTATCTTTAGGTGAACAGACGGTATACAATACGAACTTTCAATTGGTATCACAATCGACTTAAGTGTACCTATCTCTTACATTGGACACAGGCAGCGGCTTAAACTTAATCTAACCTAACCTAACAGTGATCTACTAACTAAGAGAGGACTGTATGCTTTGCAGAGACTAGACTACGTCACCTTTGATGCTTACACGTTTTAATAACTTACATACATACCTTCATCTACAAAGAAGTTTAAGAAGTGCGATAAGATGTGTATGCCACCGCTTCAGATATATCCAAACATATTCATTCGCCCCCTCTATCATTTTCACTGAAGACCCAATGTCTAGGAGAACAGAAAAGATAGATAACTATTCTCAAAGACACAACGTTAAACTCTACTATGCAAACCGTAAAAGCCCCAGACGTATTAACAAGTAGCGACTGCCTACTAGCAATAAACATTTTCTTAAATGACCTATACCTCCAGGTTCTCGAATTATATCAAACACAAAAGTTGGCTTTAATCAAAAACTTCAAAAATCTTTCATCCAAACTTTGGCAAAACTTTTACCGCCAAAAAACTTTTTTATTGCACGGTAAATCGCTGCTATTACGTAGTTTGTGCGCAACAACAATCACTTCATTTACACCTTTGACCAACAAATTACCCAACTAATTGTACTTTTCATGGCAACGCATAAAGCCGTAGATAATAAGTCGGGCAAAAAAAAAAAACTAATAGTGAGAAAATTACCCATTTGTTCATTTATAGTGCGCTGCTGCGTTTGACCTTTTGTGCGGCAGTAAAAGTTTGTGCGAACTGCAATTTACTTGAATGAATTTGTGCAAATTTTACTGTGAATACAAAAAACCATGATACAAAAAAGAAGGTAGTTTCAATAAACAACTTTTGACGGATAATAAAATTTTTTGAAGTTTCATAAATTGTGAGTATTATCAACGGCCTTGCCACTTTGATAATAATAAAACAATAAATCGGAGTATTTTCTTTCCCATATTTATACCAATGTAATAACATTTCAAATCAAAAACCATTATTAGTGCTTGGTACTTTTTTTTACTTACGTGGTTTTTTTATTAAAAATATTTAAAATGTAAACTGTTAAAGGAGACTTCATTGTAACTGTTCTTTTAATTTTTTTTTTATTTTTTTTTTTTTTATTTTTTTTTTTTCTAAAAAGACCTATACCTCAAGATTCTCGAATTATATCAAACACGAAAGTTGGCTTTAATCAAAAACTTCAAAAATCTTTCAGCCAAACTTTGGTAAAACTTTTACCGCCAAAAAACTTTTTCATTGCACGGTAAATCGCTGCTCTTCTTATAAATTTACGTATTTGTGTATTTACGTAGTTTGTGCGGAACAACAATCATTTCATTTACACCTTTGACCAACAAATTACCCAGCTAATTGCATAAAGCCTAAGATAATAAGTCGGGCAAAAAAATAAAAATAAAAAAACTAAAAGTGAGAAAATCGCCCATTTGTTCATTTATAGTGCGCTGCTGCGTTTGGCCTTTTGCATTGTATAGGCTTACAAGTATCGAAAGCGCCATTTTGTTTGTTTACATTTGAAAACAGCTGAGATCACCTGATTTTCAATTCTCTCATTCTCCGCACAGAGTTACATTCAAGTTTCAGAAAAAACTTTAAAATGTAAATTGAGAAATATTTTAGAAAAATGTGTTTTTATTCATTTGCATTCAATAAAAAAGAAATTAAAAATGCGTGCCAAGTCTTGCATTTCCAATAATAACGATAAATGTGTACGTTCCAGGCAATAATTTAAAATATTTGTGAAACTTATCGTTTTGCGCTAAAATACAACAATGTGTGTAAAATTCGTTGTCATTGCTTCTGTTTTGAATATCATATTCGTGCCTCCCGGTGGAAAAAATAGGTAAATTTGCATTTATTTTCAAGAAAACATATCAGTTAAAATATATTTCTTTCCGGAGCGACATACGGACAAGTAAGATGATAAATTTGTATGATGAATATCGCGGAAAAACTTTTGTATAAAAATTTATATTCTAATTTGCATTTGAATTATGATATCAACAGGGATGATTTGGGACGTATTTTTTGAAGACAATTTTCTCTATCTAATTTCTAAATCTTGAGATTGTTGATTTATTTTAGAATTAAAAAATTGAATTGAAACAATTTTAATGAATATTCATGGTTACCATTAATAGTAGTATGACAGTTAGATCTAAATGCATATTTGACAAGAAAGATAGAATACAAGATTGCGCCGTCCTGGCGGCGATGACATATCTGTACAAAAAGTAATAAAAGTCGAATTGGATGTTGAAAGAAAATGTGAGAACAGCAAATTTTCTTAATAATAAATTTTTCGATAAGGAACGTGTTTTGATTGTGCTAATTTGTAATAGCCTTATTCATAAACAATAAAGTAACTTAAAAAAGGCTTATAAATTGAAAAGTGTTTGTAAACGGCAATTTAAAAAGCTTTTTAAAATTTGTATTTTTTATTAATAAGGCAATAAAATTATGTGATTTACAATAACTTTTAACAAAGGAAATACGAAACAAGGTGATTTTTGCGGAAGTGGGTATTAGTGAATTTCAGTGCATTTAAAGTTTCTGAGTCAATTACCACAATGAGGAAGAATATAACAATTAAGTGAAAAAATTTTATTTTTACAAATTTAGTGAGCAGTAACGCGTTTCAAGAACGATATTTCAGACAAATCGTAAGGAACAACTATTTTTCCTTCCCGTCTGCTTTGGTTTTGGCAAAAAAGTTGATAACCTCCTGCCGGCGATCAAGTCATTTCAACCATAAAATAATATTATTTGCAAGAACCATTCACTAAAATTGTAACTAACTTTTTATTATTTATTAATTCCTTTTTGATATTCAGCAATAACAAGATGGAAAAAAATTATAAACCAAAATTAGTAATATTTTTATACCCGAGCGCACTTGTGCATAAGGGTATTATAACTTTGTTCACATAACGGTTGTTTGTAACAGGCAAAACGAATCGAGATAGATATAGACAAATGTATACATAAATGATCAGAATGAAAAGAGAAATCGATTAAGCAGTGACTGTCTGTCCGTCCGTCCGTCTGTGCACACGATAACTCGAGTAAAAATTGAGATATCTTAAAGAAACTTGGCACGTGAACTTCTTTTGGGCGTGGGACGGATGGTATTGAAAATGGGCGAAATCGGATAATAACCACTCCTACCTCCCATATAACGGTAATTTTAAGAAATACGAAAACTGCGATATTTTAGTAACTACTGAAGATAATTCACTCAAAATTGATACTTACAATGAGTTTTAGACGAAAAATAAGAATATTACAAAATTTTGGCAAATGGGCGTAGCCACGCCCACTTATGGTTACATGTGTATATCTTGGTAACCGCTACACCAATTTCTTCCACACAGTGGCACAGTTGTTGGTCCTGGTACAGCATACCGTATAACGGTAATTTCGAGAAATACAAAATCTTCGATAAATCAGTAAATATTGAAGCTAATTTATTCAAAATTGATGATTGCAACAATTCTTTACCAAGAAATACGTTTATGACAAAATTTTGGAAAATGGGCGTAGATCCGCCCACTTGTGATCACATATATGTATCTCGCTAACCGTTCTAGCAATTTGTACCAAGCTCGGTATGGTTATTGTGCTTGCCACATAAAAGCAAACCGTTGAAAATTGTTGAAATCGGACTAAAATTGAGGCCGCTTTTCATATAACGGTAAATTTCAGATATGCTTGACATTTCAATATTTCGAAATTTAAGGACGCTAATTTACTTAAAATGTATACACCCCGGCTTATCATGTAGCGGTAGCTTTCGGAAAGGTGGAAAACATATATTTAATACTTGCGCCGGGTATTTAATGTTCGGCTCCGCCCGAACTTAGACTTTCTTACTTGTTATGAATGCAGTTATAAAAGTTCACAGAGGAAACGCCGGAAAACAATGTATTGACAACAACATAAAATTTATGGCAATTTAGATGTCAGCAGAATAATAACTACGATAAAAAAGCATGAGAGAGTGTGCGAGAAACGGTCAACAAATTTCTTATAAAATATTTTAATTTTTGCTGGGTATAAATGAAAACTCAATGAGTATTAAGGAAAAGAAAAATTTGAAAATAATAAACAGAAAAAGAGATGGGTGCACAAAAACTTTAGTTAAATGTTTTTCCCAAACTCTTAAAAAGTAAGCAAATCGATTTTTTTAATGTTACCTTACATCTATTTTCTTTTTTATGAATAAGGTCATAAGCATGTACCGTTTTTATAAATAAATCTTATAGCAATATGCTATATATTTATTTATACACTTTTTGGCTGGCGAAATATGTAATTTTTCAACTTAATAGAAAAGCGTATTTAACCACATTACTTTTTTTTAATATTGAATGGCGCAACACAACAACTCTTTTTGTTGCATGAAACCCTTGAATACGTGCCTGTCATCTATTTCTTCTGTTTCGACATTTCGGTATTTTGCATTTCTTTCATTTTGACGTCATTCGCATTGTCAGATTTTTGAAATTCGTTTTGGTTCGACATTCTGCTATTTCATAATTCTTTCGTTCTCATGTCATCCATCTTCCATTTATTACCTTCCATTGCCGTTCGCATCGTCGAACGTGCCTGTCAAACACTGCCGCCATCATGCTTTTCAGTTTGGCAGGCACGTCCGCTGTTTGGCAGGCAAGTCCGCTGTTAGAAAGAGAATAGACAAAAAAGGGGCATAGGATTCCATACTTGTAAGTATATACGATGCCTTTTGTGCGGCAGTAAAAGTTTTTGCGAACTGCAATTTACTTGAATGAATTTGTGCAAATTTTACTGTGAATACAAAAAACTATTTGGAATTAAACTTTCAAACAAAACGGATTGGTTTCGCAAAGCAAACGGTGAAGAGTATTTATAACGTAGAAATAGGCAAACGAAAAGCTTCAAGTACGAGGGTCTTTGAATAAGTGCTGCTGCTGGAGGATAAGTGACATTGCTGCAGGAGGATGAAGGCAATTATGTTATGTCACTCGAAATTTATGTTATTGTTCAACAAAAAATCATAGGTAGATTCCTGTATTTGGACGCACCGCTTCGTTCCTATGAAAACTCGTATCACTGGAATAATTTGTTTAGGATTGGTTGGAAAATATTGGGCAACATGTCTAGACTTAGAATCTTTAATACACGGAGTCAATATCTGGAAAAGGATTTATGAATCTAACCCAAACATTCCCTAGTGGCCATATAAAATCAAGATAAACCTATTTATCGAAGAGCCGCACGGCAAGGGACTGGAGCACAGCTGTCCTTAGTCCAAGAAATGTTGGGTAATCGGAAGCATACCAAAAACAACGAAAACTGAATCACCGAATACAGTTGTAAAGGTATTACACACCTGGAGCGCGCACAGACAGTAGATTCTGTGGATTACGCGATAGTATAAAGTGCACTTTGTTGAATTTTCCAAAAACCCGATGATTATTTGGATGACAACATAAACACTTCTTCCGTTTCTTGACATTTCAAAAGTTCAAAACCAAATTACCAGCTGCTCTCATTGGTATGTACTATCGAGGTGTTTTGCTTCCTCTCACGCGAAAATATCGTCCTCGAACTAGTTTGAGTTTTGCTATTCCTGCAGATTTTCTTTGAACTCAATTCTGACCAATGCAGAGTCAAAAAAGTAATAATGGATACACAGCTTCGTCAACGCAGCACTGCGACTTAAAAGATCTTTTGTATGCTACGTCGCTATTCCTAACGCCCTTAGATGCTATCCGCTTCCATAATAAATGTCCATAACTAATAAATGCTTCCGCGATAGCCGATTTTTTTTTGAAGGCATTTTTAGGATTTAATCTGGCACAGATTGAGATTGCTAGCATATCGGCCTGAAAGACTGTTGCCCGAGGGCCCATTGATAAAGAAAGTCCACCGCCGGTTCCATAAATGCCCACACTTGTTCTGTCTTCAATACTACTCCAGCCTGTGTACCACAGCATATAACTGGATTCAAGGTGTGGGTGTCCTCTCGGTCGATTCTGATCTGGAGTGCTCTGCAAAACAGATTTTTTTAGCATGGAGTCTACTATGACCATGGAAATAGCCCTATTTGATCCCGTGGCCATCAAGTTTATTTGAACGTGATAACGCCTAAATAAAATTTTATTTGTTATTTAATTTAATTTTTTACAGATTCTAATAGAGGAATTAGTGTAGTATGTCTGGGATTCGAATCGATATTATCTGTTTCTTCGCATGCATCCCCATTAAGCAGTAGCCGATAATGATCCTTACGACGTATTAATCGTGCCAGATTATTCAGGACGTTTTATCTTTCAGAAATCTAGTCTAGGATAGAGTAAGCATTCCATCTGATAAGTTGGTTCCGCATCCCAATTTTTGTTTACCAATCCGGTTGGGTTTGTCGTAAGTCCAATTTAGAAAACCTCGTTGGAGGTGTTTTAACAGAAAGAAAAGAGATCTAGTAGTTTCTAAATATCTTCTTTGACCATTTACTCATATTAGCTTCGTTGTTGGTGACCGCACCATACGCGCCAACTGCCGCGGTATCAGCCTTCTAAGTATAGGGCTCATTCCATCTCAAATCACCCAGGCCGGGGAAAAGTGAATTTAAGTTTGCGATAAAACTCACAGGGATTGTTCCTTGAACAATTTAAGAAGACACGTATTTTTTTTACATTACAAATTTATAAATTTTTCAATGTTTTTCTTAAATTTTTTTGAGTATGCACTCTTGTACCCCATTAACTTCTAGTATAATAAAGTGCAAGTTTTAAGCTACTGCAAAATTGTGTTGATTTGTCATATTTTTTATGCTCACGGCTTCTTGCACTTTTTCCTTATCGATGAAAATGCCTAAAACCGTTTTCAAAGAAAATTAAAAATAAAATTAACGGCAGTTTTGCAATCGCTTAAAACTTTAAAAGTTAAAAAATTTGTAAATTGGTAATGTACTCATTTTACTCAACTTCGGTGTAAAAAAAAATTATAACTCAAATTATTGTAGAGTGCACCCGATAACATTATACTTAAATATTGCGCAATACTCAGAGCTACCATTGTGATTTTTTCCAATTTTTTTTGAAATGGCATATTTTCAAAAACTACCCTTTTTATCAAAAAATTTGTATGTGGAAAATTTTTAAAGAAAAAAATTTTAAAATATTTTTTTTCGTAGGTAATTTTGATGTGTGTATATGTGATTTTATCGATAAAAACTTTTTAATTGCGTATGCATGTTCACTTTGAGCAAATTGTAGGCACTGGATGGAGAAATCTTCGGTAGATTGGGCAAATCGCTAATTGGGCCCCAATTGGGCCAAAATTAGAGCCCGATTGGGAAAACTTTTGGCTCTGATCGGGCAACCTCAAAAAATTTCCAGCAAGGGAACTTTATCATAATGGGCAACAATTTTTGTGCCCTCAACTGGCACGAAAATCTGCTAGCATCATATAAGTGCATTTTCAGAGAAACTAAATCATAACTCAAAAACGATGAATTTTAGCAGATTGCTACTCGTACTGAAAATAGTTTATTCTATTCCCTAATAGACAAAAAAGTTTGAGAGAAAAAAAGTGGTGGCAATTTGAAAAAAAAATTTTTTTATTTATAAACAATAATTAATTATTAATAAACAATTACTGATGTTTAGTTCACCAGATCGATTCAGTAGATCAATATCTGCAATTAAAAAAAAAAATCGTTAAAATCCTTGATTTTTTGCGGCAGTTATAAACGATTTCATCAAAAGTTGCTATTACGAGAGGAAAAAAGAAGCGTTCGTACTCAAAAAGAAAAAAATTCATTATTCGAAAAATTCGCATTTCTGAGCAAAAATAAAAAATACGTGTCTCCTTAAATTGTTCAAGGAACAATCCTTGTGAGTTTTATCGGAAACTTAAATTCACTTCCCCCGGCTTGGGTGATTTGAGATGGGTGTTATGTGTGAACTGATTGGGCCTTCTCAGTGTGGGTTTAGATCTGGAAAATCCCCCATAGACGTGGTATTCACAATATGCCAAATCTTGAAAAAGACCCGCGAGAATAAAATCGACACTCAGTATGTGGACTTCAAAGCCGCTTTCGAGAGCACAAAAAGAAGTTATCTTTATGCCACGCTGTCTGAATTTGATACCCCCGCGAAACTAATACGGCTGTCTAAAATTACGTTAAGCAATGCCACCACCTCTGTCAGAATTGGGAAGGATCTCTTCGAGCCGTTTGTTACCATCGAGATTTCAGACACCCCTTTCATGTGATTTATTTAATCTGATGTCGGAGAAGAAAATAAAATCTACAGAACTGACCAGCTCTGGTAACATTTTTTAGAAGAGCGTGCAATTGCTAGCGTATGTCTCCGATATCGACATTATTGGTAAAAACAAGGGCAACGTATGTTCTGCCTTTTCATTTCTACCTGCCTACATCTCCTTCCTTGCGTAACGAATTGAAAATATAACGAGGGCTTTTATTCAATGCCTTCAATATGTACAATGTAAGAACTTATTGATTGACCCTCGTTATTGAAATCTTAAATAAATTTGAGATAAAATGCTTGCAGGCGCTCAAACTATCGGGCGCCGACCGTGGGGATCCAACAAAGCCAGGTTCATATTTCATCAATGGCAAAGCTGTTTTCCCTATTTAAATATTCTATTTGTGCCCAAAAATCAACCGCCACTAATGTCGCTGTTGTTGTGCCGCGATTATGGTTATTTCAGTAGCAGCGCTTCTTCACAATGGACAACGAATTGTTTTGCTTTTGCAAGTTTTCCGGCGAACAAAGTACCCGCAGCTAGAGGAGCAGTAGAATAAGCAGTTTCTCCTTCACTTTATTAGATTCTTTATAGTGATTTAAACAACCTTACATACATACGTGCCTTACTCCCTTCCCCTTTCACTTTTCTTTTCAATTATGTTAAACTTTAATTTGACTATTTTTCATAAATATTGCACCTTTTTGCTTTTTCTTTGTAGCCACCCTGCCTTTTGTGTGCCACTACTGCCGCTGTTGCGAAAAGGTCCTTTGTTATGTCAAAACTGACGCAATTCGCGGCACTGCCGTCCATCCATTCTCGCTGCAACTAACAAACAATTGGCGGCATCACGCTTTTATGTTGACTCTAATTTCATTTCATAGTGATTTAATCGGCTGTAAGTAGAACTTTCAATGTGAGCAACCTCCCAGCAAAAAACACGATTACCACAGGAACGAAAGTAGAAACGAGCTAGGCGATGGGAATCGCTTACCCTTTCGCTTCAAGAAGGCCTTATTTTAACATGGGCATGTCATTGGAGGTAAGCCCTTACCCGCAGCAAAACCTTCAAACGAAGGGAGAACGCATGGATAAACAGAATCCAGAGAAGCGAACAAAGAAGGCCTTACAGAGAAACTAATGTAGAATGCCTAGATAAGTACATACTTATTTATATTAATTTTAAATCAGAAAATGTCTTAAAAGATTAAGATTAAGATTAATTATAATTTTTATAAATCAGCTTTTATACAAACATATGTATGTATGTATTTAGGTATTTAGATTTTCTTAAAAATCGGTATGTACATACATTCATTATTAATTAAGCTTAAAATTGTACTTCCTCACTCTTGTACTTCACTTCATCGACTGACTTCAACTTCGCTGCAAATCGAACAAAGCAAAACATGATTTTTATGCGAGATAAATTTCCACAGAAAGTAACGGTAGAAAAAGAAATTTTGGATATTCATTCTATTTTTCAGCTGACTACGATGCAGCATTCTACTTTGCATTCCCGGAAATGAAGCAAAGAAGCGAAACAAATAAAATATTGTAGGACATTCTACTTTGCATTCCCTGAAATGAAGCAAAGAAGCGAAACAAATAAAATGTTGGAGGACATTCTACTTTGCATTCCCTGAAATGAAGTAAAGAAGCGAAACAAATAAAATATTGTAGGACATTATACTTTGCTTTCCCGGAAATGAAGCAAAGAAACGAATTATAAAGGAAATATTATAGGACATTCTACTTTGCATTCCCCGAAATGAAACAAAGAAGCGAATTAAATAAAATATTGTAGGACATTCTACTTTGCAATACTAGCAATGCATAAAAGAAGCGAAAAAATTCGAAGGCATTATAACGCTATGCCTTCTAGAACACGTTACCACTAAAAGCGATTACCCATTTTTTGCTGGGCTGCTGTGGGGGATTAAACTTGCAATGCTTATACATTTGCATTTACTTTCTTACATTTTGCTACGCGCTTCTACTCTATTGTTAGTTGGTGGTTGATTTTACGTCAATTAGATTATGCATTTTATATGTTGGTCATAGTTAAATTTATGAATGGTTGGAAATGATGGAAGTGGTGCTAAAATGAATTTGAGTATGATTGCGAGTATGAGTTGGTATGCATGCATAAATGAGCGAATGACTGACTGCCTGGCTAGTCAATTAATCATATACGTATTTACATTTACGTTGATGCCACTGTTTGTACAAGTTAACGATTTTTTTTGTTAGAAAAAAACCGTTTTGTTGGTCAAACGACCAACCTGCTTGAGCTTTATTAAAAGACTGAATTATTACAAACATTTCACTTACTGGCTAACTTAATTGCTTAGCCTAATTAACTGCACCAGCCCGTTGTTTGTTGTTGTCGCAAATTCCCTGAGTTTGCGAACTTCGGCTGCGCGTGTTGGTTTGGCTTCCGCTCCCACAATAATACGTTCTTCTGCTGACTGCGCGTCTGCATTTTGCTGGGAATTATTGTGAAATAGGAGTTTCACTTCCGCTGTGCTAAACTTATTATTGCTGATTGC
>NW_023458603.1:81862-118804 GCF_013731165.1 Rhagoletis pomonella | reverse complement strand
CGCGCTTAGGGATTATAACCCTTACTAAGTAGAATTCTCCTTTCTGTATTGCCGGAAAAGAAGGGCGGACGTATTTTTGCGCAGAACTTTTCTCTGCGTAGGCGGCTTTCAGCCGCGCTTAGGGATTAAAACGCTTACTAAGTAGAAGTGAATAATTCATATTAGAAAAAACGAAATTATCCATATGCACACTTTCGTTAGAAAACCGAAATAATGCATATAACAAAAACCGAAATAATGCATGCATGCACAATTTCAGTTCAAAACCGAAATAATGCATATGGCTAAAACCGAAATAAAGCATACATGCACAGTTTCGGATGAAAACCGAAATAATGCATATGTGAAAGACGAAGGTATGCATACATGCACAGTTTCGGTTGAAAACCGAAATAATGCATATAACAAAAACCGAAATAATGCATGCATGCACAGTTTCGGTTGAAAACCGAAATAACGCATATGAAAAACCCGAAGTAATGCATACATGCACAGTTTCGGTTGAAAACCGAAATAATGCATATGAGAAAATACCGAAATTATGCATATGCATACTTTCGTTTTAAAAGCGAAATAATGCATATGAAAAAAAACGAAGTAATGCATACATGCACAGTTTCGGTTTAAAACCGAAATAATGCATATGAAAAACCCGAAGTAATGCATACATGCACAGTTTCGGTTGAAAACCGAAATAATGCATATGAGAAAATACCGAAATTATGCATATGCATACTTTCGTTTTAAAAGCGAAATAATGCATATGAAAAAAAAACGAAGTAATGCATACATGCACAGTTTCGGTTTAAAACCGAAATAATGCATATGGTAAAAACCGAAATAAAGCATACATGCACAGTTTCGGTTGAAACCGAAAAAATGTCTAAATGCACAGTTTCCATATGCGCAATTTCGGTGCCCCGTGCGAAACGTTATAAGATGGTTATTTCTTAATAGGGACTTATCGCTCCGGGGAACCTTTGACTCGGTAGGCAGGAGTAAACCGATGTGGTTCCAACAAAAAACTTGAGAAATGCACTTGGCGAAAGTTTGTACATATGCATATTACATTCGCAGGGTTTTTGTTAAAGAATGTGCCATCTTGCCATCTTTGCTCCTTAGGAATACTATCGATTGAATTCCAGGCGAACGGGAGCACTGTACTCGCCCAACTAATGTGACCCCTTTTCCCTGTTAAAAAGAACCCGGAAATACCGGAATGGTGCTGTCATAAAAGGCTTCCAGCAGGACATTGTTGTCCAGATCCTCTTCTACCCCCATTTCGTCGATTGAGTTTATGGAAAATAACACCGAGTGTGCTCTTGTATTCACCAGATTTTTGATGCAGTCCCAGTTTGCATTTTGGATGAATTTTCGAAAATCCGATCGTTCTAGAATATCGAACCTTATATTTTTTTATTATATCGAAGAAAAAAGCCCTTATTCCTGATAATATAAAAGTTTCAAATGTTACATATTTAAATTGGGCGCCACTTGTATCAACTCACGTCGAGCGCACGTTTAGTACATTCAAGGCTGTGTTAAAGCCTGTTTTGCTACAAAAAAATCAAATTCATAAAGAAGAAAATCGATGGATAAATAAGGAAGTAATGAGCGGTCAAATGAAAATGCGCAAAGGTTATGTGTATATAAAATTAGCAGGAAAGAATGTTACTCATACGCCATGTACACCTGAAAATTTCTCGAAAACTTATCTACAGAATAAAAAATTAACTCGATTTTCGGAATCAGCGAGCAATTCTATATGGGAATTGGATATGTCCGGCGTCCGTTGAATATTTTTCCTGTAAACCAGTGTTATTTTAAAGTTTTTGTCTTTTTTTAGTGCCTTCTTTTGCCTTTTTTGCTATTTCTAATGTCTTTTCCTGCCTATTTCGTTATTTTATTTTGCCTTTTTTTTATAGGTCTTAGGTGCTAAAAATCCGTTCCCTAGTCATAACCATTTTCATTTCTATTACCATTACCATTGCTATTGCCATTGCCATTACTAAGGCCATTACCATTACTATTACCATTACAACTACCATTAAATAGTTTTATCATTATAATTACCATCATTATAATTACCTTACTTCTACCATTACCATTATCATTACATTAACATTATCATTATCTACCACTACCAACACCATTACTGTTACTGTTACTATAACCAATACCACTACTATTACCATTACCGCTCCTATTACCACTACCATTACCATTACCAATACCATTTCCAACACCATTACTGTTACTGTCATCATTACCAGTCTATTATCATAACCATTACTCTCATTAATATTAATATTTCTATTACCACTACCATTATCACGACCATTGCAATAAATATTACCATTACAACTAACATTACCATCACCAATACCGTTACCATTAAACCTATTTATGAAAAGGCTCTATCTCTAAATGACTACAAACACACGCACTCACTCCAGCTAGTCGTGCGACAGCTGCTGTGGTTTATCCTGTAGGAGTATGCCAAAGCATGTAGACGGTTACGAAGCTAATACTACATACGTATGTATGTATGTATTTACTTCGCTTGATTTCACTTGATAAATGTGTTTCATTTAAACTTTGCCATTCTCTCTTTCTTATTACATTTAACTTAGAATGCAGTGGCTGATAGCTAGCAGGCAACCAGAGATCAGAAACTACATGTAGCATTTAGATACTTTTTGACCAGTTCAGCTAATATCCTGGAGTAGAAGCATTTATGCAAACAGTAGGATTTGCCAACAATATCTCTGGATTTGTACAGACACGTATGTGGGTAAGCGCATACGTCTTTAAGTTACATATGTATATAGAGAACCACAGATTTTAAATAAGCAGCAACAGCTTGTACTGTACCGCACCATTCCCGCATTTTAGCCAACCGGAAGCAGCTATGTACACTGAAAATAAAATTTCGTAAAAGTGCTACGAAAAACTTTCGTAGTCTTGGTTTTTGTACAATGTGCGAAACTTTCGTTCATAATACGAACACATTTTTCACAACGAAACAAGATTTTACGAACCATTCGTAAATATAACGAAAGGACTTTCGTAAAGCCTTTTTTCAGTACAATTTGCGAAATCTTACGTTTACTTTACGAAACACATTCGTAAATTACGGAACAAATCTCTGTACGAATAATTTTGTATATTGCACGAAGGCATTCGTAATATTTACGTATGGTTTTAAAATTTACGAAATGTACAATTGTGTATTCGTACAATTTACTTAATACTTTCGTACATAGAACAAATGCAGAAACTTTTTTTTTAAATTCGTACAACAGACGAGTATTTTCGTACAATATACTAAATTACCGTCAGTTTAATATTTCATCATATTTTTATGTACGTTTCGCGTGTCATTGCGAAACTACTGGTTGGCTACTGTGAGACGTATAATATAATTTTACAAGTTTTAAGAAGCTTTTGCTGGATAAAAATACAACATAAAATTAAATATTAAAGCTGTGGATAAATGCTTTTAAGCATACAATGTTTTTAACATCGCCCACGCTGAACCTTGCTCTGCAATGTGGGACTTGATAAATAGGCAATTTCATCAGTTAGCTATCAACGGCAAGCCCAAGCCAATGAAATTTTAAGTAAGTACATGTATGATTTTTCACTGAAACTTGCCTTTCAGACGCTTTATAATTTTCCTTTAATTTATAGTCGAGAAAGGAAACAAACATCGAAGAAGCTGCGAATCTGCCAAGTACCTCCACATAAAAACATTGAAAAACATTCTGTTAAAGAAAAACGCTTAAAATTAGGAATAACAAGTAAGAAAGTCTAAGTTCGGGCGGAGCCGAAAATGAAATACCCGGCGCAAGTATTAAATATATGTTTTTTCACCTTTCCGAAACCTTCCGCTAGATGGTAAGCCGGGGTGTATCAATTTTGAGTAAATAAGCGTCCTTCAATTTCGAAATATTGAAGTTTCAAGCATTTCTAAAATTTACCGTTATATGAGAAGCGGCCGTTATTTTAGTCCGATTTCAATAATTTTCAACGTTTTGCTTATATGTGGCAAGCACAATAACCACACCGAGTTTGGTACAAATTAGTAGAACGGTTACCGATATACATATATGTGATTATAAGTGAGCGGTGCCACGCCCATTTTCCAAAATTTTACCATAAACGTATTTCTTGGTAAAGAATTGTTGCAAGCATCAATTTTGAATAAATTAGCTTCAATATTTACTGATTTATCGAAGATTTTGTATTTCTCTAAATTACCGTTATATGGGATGTGGGCGTGGTTATTGTCCGATTTTAAAAAGTTTCGGCGATCTTTTATGCTGTACCAAGGCCAGCAACTGTGCCAAGTTTGGAAGAAATTGGTGCAGCGGTTACCAAGATATACACATGTAACCATAAGTGGGCGTGGCTACTCCCATTTTCAAAAATTTATAATATTATTTTTGTTCGTCTAAAAATTATTGTAAATATCAATTTTGAGTGAACTATCTCCAGTAGTTACTAAAATATTGCAGTTTTCGTACTTCTGAAAATTACCGTTATATGGGAAGTAGGCGTGGTTATTGAGCGATTTTAGAAATTTTTGGCCATTTGGTATGTTGTGCGAAGGCCAACAACTGTGCTAAGTTTGGAAGAAATTGGTGCAGCGGTTACCAAGATATACACATGTAACCATAAGTGGGCGTGGCTACGCCCATTTTCCAAAAATTTATAATATTCTTATTTTTCGTCTAAAAATTATTGTAAATATCAATTTTGAGTGAATTATCTTCAGTAGTTACTAAAATATCGCAATTTTCGTATTTCTGGAAATTACCGTTATATGAGAAGTGGGCGTGGTTAAAGTCCGATTTCGCCCATTTTCAATACCAACCTACCTTGGATTAAGGGAAACCTACATACCAAATTTCGTTGAGATATCTCAATTTTTGCTCGAGTTATCGTGTACATTTGTCTATATCTATCTCGATTCGTTTTGGCTGTTACAAACAACCGTTATGTGAACAAAATTAATATACCTTGTGCACAAGTGCGCTCGGGTATAAAAACAAAATAAAAGTGATGTGTTATAATTCGTCTTATGTTTTTTACAGTGTGGTGAATGAAAGCAATCGGAAGTTCTACGAAACAACCGATTTTAGGAAAACAATTTCGTTAAATATACGAACTATTTTGTGCATTTTACAAAAATTTCATAAAAAAATAAAGAAATAGTACGAAATTCTTTAGTAAGTAGTACGAAATTCGTTCGTAAATAGTACGAATACGTTCGTAAAATGAACTAAGATCTTATGTCTCATATTTTCGTAGTATGTACGAAAACGGTTTTGTTCAATCAACGAAAACTTTCGTCACTCAAAATGACGAAAACTTTCGTAAAATGTACGAAAGTTTTCGTTGTATTTACGCAGATTTTATTTTCAGTGTAGCCTTTCATTACTATGTAGTATGTTAGATCAATCTTCTTAAGAAATATGTTTGTATGTATGTAATTTTAATTGTTTGACTGCTTTTTGTAGTAGGTACGTGAGTCGTCGTGCGTGAGTTGTAAGCCGCAAAGAGACAAAGTTCACAACATGTACGTTGTCAAATTTTGACATTTTAAGGGTGCTAATAGACGCAACGGCCGACCCACCAACCGACAAAGTTACTCGCACTAGCAAAACAAAATACAAGTATGTATGTACTACATATTAACTTCTATATTAACTATGAGCATGTCCAAGTGTTAAAGAAGTGATAGTGCGAGGTTAGATATATACCAGGGTTGTTGCGAATATTCGCATTCGCATTCGCAACCGCGGATCTTTTGCGAATGCGAATATTGAAGGGACCGAAAATAACAGTTTTTTTGTTTACCAGTTAAACTTGGCCAAATATTCTTTATTCCCAATTAAAAGTCTTTTCTGGATAATAAACAAACCTCTTATCCAAATTAAACCAGTTTGGTACCAAATGAAGGAAATGTCTAAACGAGCAAAGCCACCCATTGAAAAATATTTCAATAAAAAAAGTTAATTAATTACCGTAGATCAAACCTTGGGTCTGGTATATGAATTTCTTTAGTATTAAATTATAAAAAATACAATTTCGTTATTTCTGCTTAAAAGCTATTTCAGTCACAGAAGAAAGGATTAAAAATGAATTACAAAAACAAAATCGAAAAATGCTGTTGACGTTAATGAGAATGAAGAATTCCTTGGAAATCAACGGTGTTTAAACAACGATCTTGCCATGATGCAAGATTGTGAAGATGGAAGTCAGGAGGATACATCCGACATTTGCAGCCCGATGCAATTCTCAAAAAAGAATTATTGCACCGCAATAAAAAAAAATAAATATAACTGAAAGACCCTCTCAACTGGTGCAGCGTCAATCGAAAAGAATTTACAATTTTGTCAAGTCTAAAGTTTTTCAAGTTAGTCGCCTCGAGCGAGTAGTTATTTAGTGGCGCAGGTTTGATTTACGACCCTTAAAAACTTTTTATTGAATACAATGTTCCAATTTTTAAATTCAAATACTAAAAAAAAATATTTTTAAAAAAATTACTAACCTTTCCATTTTTATTTAAAGAAATCACCTAATTTACTCACCTAAATTATTTCTTAACAAGTAAAAAAGTCTAAGTTCGGGCGGAGCCGAACATTAAATACCCGGCGCAAGTATTCAATATAGTTCTTTCACCTTTCCGAAGACTTACGCTACATGGTAAGCAGTGGTGGTTTTACGTCTATATCAAACATCTTTGGTAGAACGTTCAGTTAGATGTAATGAGATAAACTTATACAGATATATGTGGGCGGCACTACGCCCAATTTCCAAAATTCCATAATAATGTTACTTCTTTTCAAGAGATTGTTGTTAGTATCAATTTTGGGTAAAGTTAGCTTTCTTAAATTTCGAAATATCAAAGTTTCAAACATTGCTGAAATTTACCGTTATAAAAAGTGGGCGTAATTTTAGTCAGATTTCAAAACTTTCAACGTTTTGCCTTTATGTGGCAACCACAATAATCATACCGAGTTTGGTACAAACTGATAGAACGGTTACCGAGATACACATATGTGGGCAACGTCACGAAAATCAACAAATGAAGAATGTGTTAGCTAGCGCTGCTAAACTATGCAAAAGCATTGAGAATGAGGCAAAAGCAATTAGCAAGGGAAATACGGAGTCGAAAAGCACTCAAACTGACCCAACAATTGTAGCCAAAAACCAAACGAAGCGTAGCAGAGCTTCAACAGAAGGCGGTCTTATAACCGAAAATCAGGCCCAACCAATAGGGGAACGGTCGCGTTTTTCTTCCCCTCGCGCTGACGAAACCGGTCAGTCACGCATAAATCCTACTGGTCGGGACGAGACCAATGAAATTCCGAGTGGTCGTCCTGAGGATGGCGGGCAAAATATCCCAGCAGACAAAGAGGGTTGGACCAAGGTGGAGAAAAAGCAAAAGCTAAACCCAAAAAGAAAGATGGCCCACGCCGATGCCATCATTGCTAAAAGTTCAGGGGATTGTTCATATGCAGACATTTTAAAAATGGTTAAAAGTCAGGACAGCCTCAAGGACTTCAGTGAATCAGTTCGTAAAATACGGAAAACAGCAAATGGTTAACTGCTGTTTCAACTCGGAAAAACATCGGACCAAAATACCACAAAACTAAAAACTGCAGTAGGCCAACTACTATCTGGAAAGGCTGAGGTGAAAGCGCTAACAGAGCAAACGCTGATGGAAATTCACGATATTGATGAGATCACATCCGGGGAAGAAGTAGTGGAAGCCCTCAATTCCTTACATAGTGACATGAATTTAAGAACTCAGACATCCGCTCATTGAGAAAAGCCTATGGTGGTACACAAACTGCTTCACTCTTGTTGCCCACTGACACAGCCAGCGCTCTAATTGAAAAACGAAAAGTCCGGATCGGGTGGGTGATATGCCGTATCCGTGAAAAAATTCAGATCACACGTTGCTACAAATGTTTGAACGTGGGCCACATTGCGAAAAACTGTTCGAGTATATAGGATCGAAGAGGTGCCTGCTTTAAATGCGGTGAGGAAGGGCACACAGCCAAAGCATGCAAAAACCCAGCGAAGTGCGTCTTGTGTGCAAATAAAGACCCAAGCCGAGCAAATCACCACACCGGAGGCGTAAAATGTCCTTTTTATCAGGAGACTGTCCGTAAACTACAAAGACCATGAGAGTACTCCAATTGAATCTGAACCATTGTCAGTCCGCTCAAGACCTACTAGCGCAAACAGTAAATGAGTTAAGCGTAGACATTGCAATCCTCAGTGAACCTTATAAACACAGAGATTCCACAGTATGGACTCGCGACATAGACGGGAAAGCAGCAATCTGGTCATGTGGACAAAAGCCGAGCTTTATTCAATGTGTAGTCTCCGAAAACTGCTTTGTATGCACTAAACTTGAAAATTTGTATGTGTATAGTTGCTATATACCACCGAGCACTCCCTTTGCGGCGTTCGAGGATATCGTCAACAAACTCTGCCTGGATGCCAGAGGGAGAAGTAATGTAATTATAGCTGGCGACTTCAACGCATGGGCGCAAGAATGGGGCTGCCCTAGAACAAGCCCAAAGGGCAAAGCGCTCTTGGAAGCATTGGCGTGCCTGGACGTCGTCCTCTTAAACACTGGTACCGAACACACCTGCAACCGCAACGGATATGGATCAGTTATTGATCTGACTTTTGCAAGCAAGGGGCTGTTCCTGCATACCAAGTGGAAAATTAGCAATTGTTTCACGCAAAGCGACCACTCGGCAATAATATGCGACTTAAATCAAGGTAGGGTCAGTACCCAGTAGGAGATTCGAAAGCCCACCTTTTCAGGATGGAAAGTTGCTTCACTGGACGTGGACGTATTCGTAGAAATGCTACCTCCACGTGATTACGAAGGGTCGGCAGAAAACATGGCGAAACAGCTAATGGCAGACATTAGGGCCTCATGCGATGCGGCAATGAAAAGGCGGTCCACACTCAGACCACACAACACTGTTTATTGGTGGAACAACCAAATAGCATCTCTAAGGACGCACTGCCTTCAAGCCAGGAGGCATTTTCAACGTTCCAGAAGAAGACAAAATTGCGAAGAAAGGCGAGAAACGTACAAGAAAGCGCGTACCGCCCTTAAAACCGCTATTAAAGACAGTAAGCGCCAGCACTTCCTAGAGCTGTGTGACGATGCAGAAGGAAATCCATGGGGAAATGCTTACAAAATTGTTACAAAGAAATTGAAAGCTACCAAAGCTCCCAACCCAACGTGCCCCATTTTTCTAAAGACTGCGGTTGAGACATTGTTCCCCGGGCCCGACTGTGTACCTAATAAAGCCCTCAAACTGACACTGATTCCTTTGTGTCAGTTTTCAACGCATGTTTCGCGGAGGGCATTTTCCCATCTATATGGAAGCAACAAAAGTTAGTCTTGCCGCCTAAGCCAGGTAAACCAACAGACGATCCTACCAGCTTTAGACCAATATGTCTGCTTGATACAGCTGGTAAGATTTTAGAGCACGTAATAGCCAACCGCCTAGAGACAGAAGTTCTAACTAAGGGAGGTATCTCACCCAACCAATACGGCTTCAGGAAAGGTAGGTCTACAGTGGATGCAGTATCGGCGGTAATTCCGTTAGCTAGGAGTGCAACCTCTGGTTCGCGATGGCTCGGGGGCTCTAACCAGTACTGCCTTATTGTTACCCCTGATGTTAAAAACGCGTTCAACTCGGCAAACTGGGCAAAAATATTGGACACGCTGGATCGTTTGGGGGTATCTAAATACCTAAGTCGCCAAAACAGAAGTTACTTCCAGAACCGAATCCTGTGGTATGAAACTGCACATGGCACGAAAAATCTTGAAATCACTGGTGGTGTCCCACAGGGTTCCGTCCTAGGCCCGCTCCTGTGGAATGTTATGTACGACGGTGTTCTATGTGTAAAATTGCCTCAAGACGTCCATATAATAGGATTTGCCGATGACTTAGCACTAGTGATAACCGCAAAGCATTTGCCCGAAGTCAGGGACATAGCAACCAGCTCCGTGAATACAGTTAGGTCTTGTCTCACCGCACACGGGCTCATGCTCGCAGGACAGAAATCCGAGGGCGTCCTGATATCAAGTAGAAAAAAATCAGAGGACGTAACGTTTAGAATTAGCGAACACGAAATTTCAACAAAACCAGCGATAAAGTATTTGGGAATCTTGATCGATAAGAGGTTGACGTTCAAAGCGCACTTAGAATATATACAAAAAAAGCGGCTGTGACAGTGTCAGCACTATCACGAATAATGATAAATGCCCGAGGCCCTAAACAACGCAGTAGGAAGCTTCTGGCAGGAGTCGTCAAAAGTCAGATTATGTATGGTGCTCCTGTATGGCATCAAGCGGTACTCCACTGCTCATATTACCGTGGTCTAAATGCGACCTACCGTTTATGTGCACTACGTGTTTGCAGCGCGTTTAAAACGGTTTCAGACGACGCGGCGTTCGTGATATCCGGTCTGCTTCCAATTGACATATTGGCCAAAGAATCGGTTATGTTGTTTTCAAGCTAAAGAGACGAGCTCCAGAGAACCCATGCACGGCAAAACAGCCTGTTAGAATGGCAGCGCAAATGGAACAGCTGAACTAAGGGACGATGGACGCATCGCTGTATTCCGGATATTGAACGATGGACAAAGAGGTCTCATGGATAAGTAGAGTTCCATCTAACTCAATTTTTAAGCGGTCATGACTATTTCAAGGCGTACCTTTACAAATACAAACACGATAGTGATCCGTGCTGTGACTTCTGCGGAAAAGGCACCATCGAAGACCCGGAGCACATACTTCTACTGTGCCCGCGATTCAGCGAACAGAGAAGTAGACTCCAACAGTATATCAATGCAACACTGTCTCCAGAAGCGGTAGTAAATTATATGCTGAGAGGTGGAGAGGAATGGAGTTTAACCAGCAGTGAAATAGCGTCAATTATGAAATGTTTGAGATGTCTAGAGCGGCAACGACGTGCAATAGGTATGTAATGCAAAAGCGCGGATTGGAACCTAGGCCGTTCCAACCGCCAAGGCAATGCGGCTGTGAAATTCGCGAACCCGAAGAGCACGAGCGGATTGGAACCTAGTGCGTTACAACCGCCAAGGCAGGCGGCTTAGAAACTATGCCTCCAAACCGTCTCCAGGCCGTTCCAACCGGCCTTGAAACCTACTTGTCCAAATCGTAGGGGCGGATTGGAACCTAGGTCATTCCAACCGCCAAGGTAGTACACATAAACGTACATGGGTTATTTTTCTGAATACCTGTTCAACGAAACTACCAGCGACGGGGCTGCTCAAAATCTGGCCCGACCGCTACAAGAAAATCATCTTAACATCATCTTAAATAGTTAATATATAAGTACCGTGTTTGTATATGGTTTTAACTTCAGGTAAAGATACTTTAATAAATACATAGTAGAAAAAGAAAAGAGCTTCACTATCATTAAGACGTGGCAGAACCTATTAGGTACAGCCCAGGACTGAGTACATTTGACTGGAACGTACGTGCGAGCTTAGTGCTCAAACCGCCTCCCGACGGAATACTTGACGGTGGTACCGGGGGATCGGTACATGGGCAGTAGGAGGTTTAGTTCGTGTTAAAGTCCCACACTGACGGGTACAGGCTTTCGATGCTTCCTCCTCGTAAAAAAAAAGAACATATGTGGTTATAAGTGGACGGGGTCACGCCCATTTTCCAATCTTTTATTATAAGCTTATTTTTTGCTAAAAAATTATTGCAAAAATTAATTTTGAATAAATTAGCTCAGTATTTACTGATTTATAGAAGCTTTCGTATTTCTCTAAATTACCGTTATATGGGATGTGGGCGTTGTTATTATCCGATTTTCTAAATTTTAAGCCGTTCGATGTGTTTTATGAAGGCCAACAACTGTGCCAAGTTTGGAAAAAATTGGTGGAGCTGTTCCCAAGATATACACATGTAATCATAAGTGGGAGTGGCTACGCCCATTTTCCAAAAATTTATAATACTCTTATTTTTCGCCTAAAAATGATTGTAGATATTAATTTTGAGTGAATAAGCTTCAGTAGTTACTAAAATATCGCAGTTTTCGCATTTCTCAAAACTGCCGTCTTATGGGAGGTGGGCGTGGTTATCGTCTGATTTTGCCCATTTTCAATACCATCCGTCCAACGCTCAAAAGAAGTACAAATACCTAGTTTCGTTAAGATATCTCAATTTGTACTCGAGTTATTGTGTGCACAGACGGACGGACAGACAGTCCTTAATCGATTTCTCTTTTCATTCTGATCATTTATGTATATATTTTAGGGCTGTGCGATTATTCGATTACTCGAGCAAGTTGGTTAATCAGTTATTCGGTTAATCAATTACTCGAGTAATCAAGATTTTTATTACTCAAAACGATGATTAATCGAGTTACTTGAAATATGATTACTCAAAACAATTAATTTTGCTTGTTAAAAGAGTTTGCTTTGGAAAATGCTTATTTTCTTTTTTATATTCTGTATATGAAAAAATATGTATGTAAGCATGATTCAATAATATAAAGGTTTTGTAATAAAACAGTCTTCTCGCTCCCACACATAAAATCGGCTCCTTTACTTGTGCAGAATGTTGCTTACTCTACAGTTTCTAGTGATATTAGTAGTAAAACCAAAAATTCGTCATAATAAATATTCGTAGGCATAACCTTCGTTTGCGTAATTTTCTAGAATAAGTGTAGAATAGTGACCATTTACCTATAAAATAACCAAAAATGCCGATAGATAGAACATTTTGCGCTGATTACAACGATACCAAATTTATTTGGCGCAGGCAAAAAATAACGAAGATATAAGAGGTTTATTTGCTTTGTTTATTTGTATTTTTTATTAGGTGCGTTCGTTTAAAATCTCCAGTAAAAAACATCCAACTGCCAAATTCCGGCGAAATGTCATATGTTCTCTCACAAGAGAAAAATATCCAAAATAGTACGCGAACAGAAAATTTGCAGAAACTTGCAAGTTAGACGAACAGCTGATATAATTTTTGTTTACATTCAAAAGTGTAAAATGTAAAACGTACGAAAAGTCATCACAAAGTGTTATACTGACACAGTTTATTGATTAAACAAATAACTACTTATTTCTTACAAGTTTAATTAGTCGCATTTTGTAATTTTTAACTTCCAAGCCATCAAATTTAATTTTGTGATTTGCGTAAATGCCAACCAGTTGTTTTTGATCAGCTGTTTTCCTGTTGGCAAATTGCGTTTGGCAAAAATTTTTCCAGCAGAAACCAGCAGCTACCCCTCAAAATGAAAGGTCACTTTGCTCTTTCAATTTCCCCTAATTTGCAAGTTTTTTGCGTACGCGAACACAACAACTTGTAAGTTTTGGTTAAACATTAACATTTAACAGCAACGCAAACGCAACTATTATCACTGAATTGTTGAAACCAAAAGTACATCATAATAAAATATGTAATATCGAATTAAAGATAATAGTTGCGTTCGATAACAAAATTAGCCAACACCAGCCAACAATCAAAATCAAGAGAGTAAGCGAAAATTCTCTCCCAAAGAGATGAAAAACCAAAAAAGTAAACGAACAGGAAATTAGCCATTATTTGCAAAAACCGGAAGAAGAAGACACACCAGCTGACTTTGTTTATGTTTTATTTGTAAACAAACTGAAATTCATGTTGCCTCCATAGAAGAAAAAAGGAAAGTGAACGTTCAATGTTCGCCAGGAACATTTCTAGAAGTAAAAACTAGTTGGCGCTATCACAAAGTCACATAGCAGGCAGCCAAAAAGCATATAAATACCAAAACTCGGCAAATGCAATTTTGTTTGTTTACAAGAATTGCAACCATATGTTTTGTGATCATATGTTTTCGTGTTGGATAATTTTTGCTGACTAAAATTTCGCCAGTACAAAATGAACGCTTATCTTGCATCAAAATGAACGCTTACTCTCTCAATTTTTGTGTGTTGGATAATTTTTTGTCTTTATCGAACGCCATCCAGTAAAAATTTGGAAAAACTATTACACATTTTTGACTTGTCGAACGCACCTAATAACTTGTACTTTCTAAATAATATAAATTTCTTTACCATTAATTATGCAGTTTTTTTTCAAAAAAGATTATTTCATGAAAAAATAAGATTTGTTCGTTTTTTAGTGGTTTTGGTTTAAAAATACAAGAAGCTATAAATTATGTACACCAGCTAAAAGACAAATTAATTATCTTTATGGTGGCGTCATTAGTTTTTTTATCGGTTATACCTACAGTTCGTAAGATATTAATATTTAAAAAATTTTAAAACTGAACTTTAACCTTCTAGAACGTCTTGATTTTTTTAATTGCGCCAAATAATTTTGGCATGGTTGAAATAAGCATAAAGAGTTCTATTACTCTGCAGTTTCTTTTTGCATAGCTGAACGGTCGGTTCCAGGAAATGATGAATAACTTAAATCAAAAATGCACATATTTATATATTGTTTAGTATTTCCATTAAAACACCAAATATATTTCAAAATCCCATAGAATAAATAATACACATTTTACTTCTAATTGAATACTTTGCGTACTTTTTGTAGTACCTTTCTCCTACCGTTTTCGCAAAAGGCGATCACATTCTTCCCCTTTCTCCTACTTCCAAAATACAAATCTAGATAAAGGAGTGTCAAATTTTAGCCGTCACAAATTACACAACCTTGTATTATTGAATCATGGTATGTAAGTATGTATTTCATTTTAATTTTTGAAAACAGAAACGTTTTTTTCTAAGTATCAGTAAGAGTACTTTGAAATGTTCATTACTCATTTTATTCATTCGAATCCGCATCCGCGGATGTTAGCGTTTAAACATCCGCATCCGCATTCGCATCCGCAGATGTCTAAAATTCCACATTCGCAACATCCCTGATATGTACATATGTATGTATGTATGTGTTTGTGTGTGCGCCATACGTGCCACATACGCTTTTGTGGTTAAACTTGAGATATTTCGATGATGTGAAGTTGTTCGGAGACAGAATGAATGCGAGTTGGACGGCAAATAGACAGCGAATATTTTAAGAGAATCAAGTGGATACGCTTATTTGAACATTTCAATTACTTTAACTGTCAGGATGTTGATTTTAGTAATTTTTTTAAGCGGTTTTGTTTTAGTTCAGGCATCAGCAGATTTCACCGATACTTTTTAATAAAATTTCCTTAGGACAGGACTAGATTTAATACATTATTTGTGAATTGAGAAAAATCCTCCCTAATCTATACTCTTTTATTTCTAAACCGCACAATCACTGAACACTGCAGTTTGTAGTTATCGAAATTTATCGGATCTGCCATATTTATGAAGTTATCGGAATGGATTGAGCTATTGAAATTGTTCAATGTTTATTAAGTTATCGAGATTTATCGAAACGCAGAAACTTACACCCCTATTACGAATGTCGACCGGCAGTAGATAAACGATTATTAAGCGAATATCGATTATCGATGCTGTTGTGGTGTCGCTTAGTCGCTCAATTAGCGACTGTGAATACTTTTTAATCGCCCATCCTTCTATTGCTGTTTTTTAGTCGTTGGAGTTGCGTTTATAAAATTTACATAATAAAATGGTACTATAATTATAGTAGTATATAATGGAAAAAAAGTAAGTCAATTGATCTGTAAGTTGAAAAAAAATTGTGAAATATACATATGTATGTATGCGTCTGAATTACATTAATTACATTACATTACATTAATTAAAAAATTGTAAGCAACAAAAGGCAACTTGCGCGGTTGGTCGAGCTTATGCAGGAGAACGTGGACATAGGCAAAGGAATTTTCGGAACAAGTAGGGGAGGAAGCTCCACTTCTATTGTGAAAGATATACAATATTTCATGTTCATATGACTCCGGCTACGCCATCCAGTGTTTTTGCGCAGAACCATCATTAAAATTTAACAAAAACTGCATAATTTATTAATTAATTAGTGCTCGGAAATTTGAAATCTTTATTTTAAATTAAAGTTTAATTCTTTCACTACACTTGTATGTTAAAGTTTTTAAACTCGGGTCACGACGCTTCACTTCATAAAGTTTCTTCACTTTCATAAAGTTTATTAATGAGGAAAACGGCATTTCCTGGAAATCCTGTAAAACCTAAAAACTGTGAAGAATCGGGACCGACCCTTGCATCACTTCTACCCTTGGTTTGAGGCAAGCGTTTCGTTGCGCCAGAGGTCTGTCTGGATGATCGGAATTGGGCAATGCCACACCAGTACCATGCCACACTATGACTGGAAGAGCAATTGGTGTCACCACACCACACCACAGGTTTCCTTCTCTTGCAACGACCGCAAGCAGATTTGGATTTCGGTACATGCATCAAGCTCCACTGGCTTCTGGAGTAACATCCGTAGACCTGGCCCGCTTACTGAATGCAGCGACAGGAGGAGCTCGGTCAGCCACAGAAGAGAATTTCCCCAGTTTGCGTTTCGCCGCCCGATACTGCCTCTTCTGGGCTGTGGAGAGAGGACCAACTCCGTCATTGGAGGGTAGTTGGCAGCGAACTGCTTCTCCACCTACATCCCCTGCAAGAGATTGGTCCTCTTCCGACTCTGAAAAAGAGAGGATTGGGAAGTCAATATTTATCGAATGATCAAAATTTATAGTCATCCAAGTTTATCACGATAACGAAGCGCTTTCAAATATTAAGTTATCGATATTTTGTTGATTTATCGAAATTCGTTGGTAGTTATCAAAATTTGTCGGTTTGTGGAATCGAAGTTTTTGGAATATTCAGGGTATATCGGTTTATCGAAACTTCTAAAATTATATGAGTTTATCGAGTTATCACTAATTATTTATTTATTTATGCCTTATTTATACAATTTATCGAATTATCAGCGTATATCGAGTTATCGAAATTCGTCATTCGATATGGAAATTTATGGAGCTATTGAATTCGAGTTATCGTTATACGTATATATATCGTAGGTCGCTCAAAGCGCTCAAAGTGTTCCATGTATTTTTGTATGGAAAAAATAATTTTTTTCGTAGAAATGGTATAGAATTCTTGAAAGTCAATATTTTTCGATCGGAAAACTCTGATTCTCTTCCGAAGACTTTCAATAATAATACTCAATTGTTTATTTAACCACTTTTTAATACTTACGAATTTTTATTGGTCGCCCCATTGCATTTTGCGGGTTTTTTTTGGGTTTTTAGCGGACCTATACATTATAGTTGCAATGGAAAAATGGCTAAATAAACAATTGGAAATCTCCAGCAGATAAAAAGAGTTTTCTGTTAGAAAAATATTGATTTTTAACTATTCTATACCATTTCTACGAAAAGTTGTTTTTCCCCCATATAAAACACATGAAAAAATTTGGGTGCTTTGAGCGACTTCTAAGAAGTCTGATGAGGAAATGTGGTGATTTCCGAAATAGCTATCACTTCTACCATTTTTTTCAAATTATTGTTGCTTTTCCACAATAAGTTTTCACTTAAAACGGCCACAAGCTCATAAAAATTGTTGAATATAATAAAAAATAAGGGTATATTTTTTCGGTATAGAACAATCCTAACCACCCTAATGTACATACATTATAGAAACATGTCATTTTCGTTATAAGGAATAAAGTTTTTATTGACCTTTAATGAAACTAGCAAAATAGATACATAAGACTTGTATTATACAGAATAATTATCTTATCAAATCAGCACTAATCAATGAGGCGTTCTCGGTGTTATATTGGTATTATTATATCTTTGACAAATGAAGTGATAAGTATTGTCGCAAGAATCATCACCCCATTGCAGAGAGTTCTTAAACAATTTCACACAATACTCTCCACCCCTATAATTTTCAGGTTGTCCAAATGCCCAATTTGAATATCTGAATGAAGGTCCATCATAGTCCCAGCGAAAGTTCCGCAAATCAGCGAAATTGTTGCCGGCTATCCAAAAATCATTGCCCTGGAGATCTGTGGAAAACAAAAACAATCGTGTAGTTATTAATATACGAATATTTCTTTGATATTTTTGTATTTCAGTCAGCATCTTACTAAAAAAATTCAAGTAAGTCTGCACTTCAAATTGCTGCATGGGTGTTTCTATACGCAGCAAACTCCAGTTATTTTGGTCGCAAAATGCGTAAGCGGCATGCCAGTTTAACTATAAGGTGCAGAGATTTTTTTTACTTTTAAATAAATTTTTTTTATAATTGTTTTGTTCTTATTTACCTTGGCTAATGTAACAATGTAATTATCTTTGAGGAGATACGGAGGCGCTCCTCTAATATTTTCCTTGCTAACACCCGATTGCTCAGCACCGCCTATTAAATCGGAAAAGTCATCATTGATGTCGGTTGATGTATCGGTGCTTATTGGATGGGGTGAGTCATCTTTGATATCAATCTCCGATGAATATGATTCAGTATTCTGTCCAACAGCAGTTGCAACTATGATAAAGATGAGCACCAACGCAAGCACAACAATGGAAATCTCTCGTCTTGAAATAGTTCGGTAAGTTGCTGAGCTTTTATAGCAATCGCTATAGGCATTTTAGGCATTTACTTATATAAGTAAAAAACTCAGTTATCGCAAAAAATAAATTTTGTCACAATGTAATAACTTCTTAGTTTTTATGATATTTGCAAAACTTTTTGTTCCTTAAGAGTTAAACACATTTTAGCTAATTAATTTTTACTTGCATTCCACTTTCCCAAGCCAATGACCCATTCGAATACGAAAGTTTTTACCCCGCAGAATTTAGCCAACAAATTTCTTACTTTCACAGCATGGTAAGTTTGAAACTAGGAGAGATGAAAATTCATAGATTTGGACTCGGACAGCTCAAGTGTGGTCTTTCCTTGCAGGCATTAAGGTGGTTTGCGATGGTTAGAGAAGCTAAGTTATTACATGCGCTAATGTAAAGTCATTCAAACGAAGTTTTCTTAGGCTTCATTTGTTCTCAAGGAGAGTTCACTATACTCTCTAGTGGCATATCTAGTCAAGATCAGCGTTTGCATTTGTTATCAAAATTCCCAAAAAAAGTTGTCAAACTCATCAAAAAAATACCAAACTTCTTTCTTGTAAGTAACTAAGAATGAAAACATACATACATATAAGGATATCAGGAGACAGAATCTCTAACACATATCGTTAGGTCAGATATTGTTAAGTAAGAACTCCACATCATGCTTTTTAGGTGCTCAGAGCTTTTCATCCTTTTAACGAGCTTTTCAGCTATGTTTTTAAGTAAGCTGCCAAAAGCTCCAACCACTGAAAAATTATATCTGTGAAGTTGGCGTACAGTGTGACGCAAAAAGACAAAAAAAAAGCTGTTCTGAGTAGCTTTTCAATAGTTCTAAATCCAGGGTTCGTATTTGCACACACATGCGCAGCACATCCTAACCTTTTACGCTCACACACGTGTGCTGTGCATATAAAAAATTAAAAACTTCCTCACATCACATGTGTGTGCTGTTTGGTAAAAAGCACGGGCTCATGTGTGTACTTTATTTTTATTATTATAAAGCACACGCACATGTGTGTGCTTTGCGTAGAGAAACTTATACACTTCGATTTCTATCTCAAATCTTAAAATAATTTTTTAATATGTTTTCTGTCATATAAAAAACAAACAACATCTCACTTTTTATTGAATTGTCTTTCAAAAAATAACGTTTAATAAACAAATTCTTTTAAAAATATATTATGTGCATGTGCATGGGCTGAAATTTGTACAAAAATCGTCTCACACACATGTGCATGTGCTTAATAACAAACAGCACACACTTTTCTGTGAGCAGAGTTTGTTTTCCACTTATGCACACACATGTGTATGAGCAGCGAGTACAAGCATTTCAGTAAATGTTTTTAAAAATAACTGAAAGTAAGTTTGCTATAATAAGCGTCAAATAGGCATTTTTAATATCTGTGTTCGTATGGAAAAGTAGCTTATGTCGAAAGGTTGGCTTTAGTATAATGCGGCATTCCTTTTATTCTTTAAACGACAAGGAATTTTTTGATGAGCCTTAATAAGAATATTGACTTTCTAGTATCGGAACTATTTCTTGCACGTTTATTTGCCAAAAGTTGTTCAACGGCTCAGCGCCAGCGAGTCATTCGCAATCGTATACTGCAAATGCCGATTTATATTAAAGTCAGCCTTTCGACATAAGCTACTTTTCCATACGAACACAGAATATTAAGCTTATTACAAGTTTTTTCAAATAAACCTTTAATAAGTTTTGAGAGCGAATGTTTATAAATAACTTAAACTTATAAATGAAATGCAAATGCCAACGACATGAAGTAGTAAATATAGCATTTTTTCAATCGTAAGTGACGTTTTTACTTTTTTTAAAATATATTATTAAAAGAAAAAATTAAATAAAACCGATGCGATAAAAAAAAATCCAATCCAGGACCCGCTGCGCTAATCGGTGGAGCATTCGAGTCTTCAAATGATGAGTTCTCTTTATCCTTTCTTAGTTTAACATTCAATTAAAAATGTATTAAATTTTTTTCAGAAAAGTTCATCAATGAGAATGGCGGCGATGAAGCGGAATATATAGCTGCATCGATGTCGTTTTTCCAATTTGCCAATAACCGCATGTAATTGAAAGCACGCAACAAGATGTAATAATTAACTTTTTTATGCTTAATTTTTGTGTGTTATCGTGAATTTGTATGCTAAAATGTCTTTTCCCTATTTATATTTTCGCGACTGTAGATGAAACCGCCGAAAATTCGCATTTCGTTTAGTTTCTAGATGTTAAGCAATCTATGTATGAGTTTTTGATGAAATATCTTTAAATAAAGGGTTATAAAAATGTTTATAAAAAGCTTTCTTTTGAAGATTTATTACAAGTTTATATTTCTACGCTTATAACCAATGTTCCTTTTCGATTATATTACGCTTAAGGTATTGGCCCAATGCAGGCTTGCTTTGCTTGCCTCGCTTTGAGAACTGTCAAAAGTTATTTGGAATATACTAAAATGTATGAAGGCTGGCCAAATGGCAGCTTTGCTTCACTTGCTTTAAGCGCCTCAAAGTTTCAAATAGGCAAATGTTTTATTTGAAAGCGTTTCGTAGGCTTTTGACAAAAAGGTATGTTCCCGTTCTAAATCAATTCAAACAAACTGCTGCACACTTTTATGTACACAATTTTTTTTACGTAATTAAAAAAAAATATATATAATATAAGTTATTCAAAGTTTAATAAAAATGATTATATGTTTCCATATTTATATTTAACATATCGCTGGCTGAAAAGTTGCTAAGTCCATTTTTACAAATTTTACAGGAACTTTGAATACAACATTTTGCGTGTTTAAAGCTAAGCAAAACTCCATACGAATCAAAAGGATTCGATCTTTATTAAAAGATTTCGTATTATTTTGGCCTTATCGGATTTTCGGGGCCTCTTCTGGACTTAGAAAATTTGCCTTTCATTGAATATAAATAAGAAAAAATAAAACAAGTACATTAATCATTAATTTCTCTTGCTAGCTAGCGATATTTCTGATGTCAAACTACTGGTCAGTCGTCTCTTGAATAATTGGATTTTTTTTTTTGTTTTTAATAAATGTACCTATAGTTATATATGTATAATTATTATCATTCCTTTGAAATGCATTCAAATTCGCATCAATTTAAAAATAAATCTGAAAAGATTGTTTGTATTTTTTTTTTAGTTTTCTGGAATTTTGTGGGAAAATTATTCATAGTGTAAGGGAACAGACCTTAATTTTTTAACTACACAGCTGGTAGCTTTGACAGCGTTCCAAGCCGTCATTTGGCCAAACGAGTTTTTGAAGTAAATCAAAGCAAATTAAAGTAAGTAAGGCGTACAAAGCAAGCCTGCATTGGGCCAGCGCCTTTACTTTCAAGCGTTTTATAAACAAAAAATTAACGTTTTGTAAGCTTAATGTTTATAATTGAAAACTTAAAAAAAAACTTTCTTTACGTTTATTTTGCTTATTGGGAGTTGAATGTGTTTTTGGCGTGTGTGGGAGCAGAGCATGTGTGCGCAAATACGAACCCTGTCTAAATCTATTGAAAAGGAAAACATTTTCTGGATATTTTGAAAAACAAAAAAAAAATTTGTAAAAATTGTGTATGCCATATTCACGCACCATACGACATGTGGCAAAAAGGCAAATAAAAAATTGTTCTGGGTAGCTTTTCAATAGTTCTAGAGTTCCTGAAAAGAAAAAAAAAGTTCAGCAATATTGCGCGGAAAAAAATATTTTTTCAAAAAAGTCGAAAAAAGAAATGTTTGAAAAAAGTAAAAATTTAAACTATTGTGAGTAGCTTTTCAATAGTTTTAGAACTCCTAAGAAGGAAAAAGAAAGTTCTGCAAAATTACGTCGAAAAAAACATTTTTTCAAAAAACTCGAAAAAGTCAAGTTTTTGAAAAAAAATAAAAACTAAAACTGTTCTGAGTAGATTTTCAAAAGTCCTTGAGTTCCTGAAAAAGAAAAAGAGAGTTCTGCAAAATGAACCCAAAAAAAACTGTTTTTCAAAAAAGTTTGAAATAACGTATTTTTCGTTGAAAAGCTACTCAAAACAGTTTTAATTTTTAATTTTTTTAAACATTACTTTTTTCCACTTTTTTTAAAAAAATGTTTTTTTCGCCGCAATTTTGCAGAACTTTTCAGAACAATTTTTGATTTGCCTTTTTGCTAGATATCATATGCTGCATGAATCTGGCATACACAAATTTTTTTTTTTTTTTTTTTGTCAAAATATCCAGAACTTTTTCTTTCCTTCTCAAGAGCTCTAGAACTATTGGAAGGCTACTCAGATCAACTTTTTTACGTTTTGCGTCATACTGTATTCCAACATCCCAGACATTAAAAAATTTTGTTGTGTGAAGTCTCGAACTTAATTCAGGAAAAACTGAGTTTTTCAACTCTGAGAACGACGAGGAAACTGTCTTACGGTGCATTTTAGTATAGTTTTCATTTAGACTTACACCTCCTACCGCTAATATGTATAAAGTTCAGCTCGTACAACAACTGTAGCCAAAGCTGACCATTACCAGCTTTATTGTAAGAGAATAGTATATCCGGATGCATAACTTCCCATCGAATCGATGTCATTTGACCACCAAGATCACGCAATTTGACATCTTTTCAACTTTTCAATAAGGCGTACCTTTCGAATAAACCCGAAACCTTGGAGCGCCTCAAAATTAACCTTTTTCAAGTTGTACCAGAGGGAATGACCAATAAATATCAAGAAATTTTTCAAAATTTTTCTCAAAAGATCAACGCCTTAAGGCTTGCAGGTATTCCCGAAATCCACTATTCATTATAGACTTTCTAACGTCAAGCGGATTTGGTATTCATAATTACAAAAACCTTTCAAAATTAAGAATAAATTACCAAGTAATGCGAAAAAAAAAATTATAATTTTGGTTAATTTGGCAGATCGAGAAGCGGCAAGATAAAATCGATAAATAATATTAAGGAGAAACAGGACAAAGTGGAGTCAGAGGTTAGGGAGTTGGAAGGTCCCAAAGTAAGAACTCTATCCTTCGACGGCACGATTCCTTTCCAGGTCTTTAAGCTCCAGTTCGAAAAAACGACTAAAGCAAAGAGGGGCGGAGCATGGAAGATAAGTCCGCTACGTTATTTGTCCCGTAAAAAAGACCTGCAGCGGAAGTCTTGCAAACTGTTTCCGACTGTGAAAGAGACAACTACGATGCATTGGTGGAGGCTGGGAAAAGACGTTACGGTAGCCAGCACAGAAAGCAAATTTACCAGATGGAGCTGGAGAATCGCCAACGAGTCTCTACAGGAATTCGCCTCGGAGATCGAGAGATTGGCTCATTTGGCAATTGGGGACGCATCGGGCGAGAACCTCGGAAGGGTAAAAGTACAGAGCGAGAGTCGTATGCAAATCCAAAACAAACATTTACTGACACGGTCTCATATGCTCAGACGCGTGAAACGGCGGCGCTCCTAAGTAGACCAGCCTACAAAGTCCATCGAGTGGAAGTAGAGACACCGGACGAGACAAATGAAATGCTGAAGGAGATAGTTAAGCTGCTGGGCGCGAAAAAATGTGGGTTTTTAAATGTGGAAAGCCAGGCCAATTCGCCCGCGATTGCAGCGCAAGTTCCAGTGGGCTGAACAATTCAGCTGATGGAGACGAGCCCATCTCCAGTCAGTCGTTAAACTAAATCGGGCCAGCAGCAAGGGCCGCGCGCTTGCTCCCGCAATTGAAGGCCCCATAATCTCCGTCTCACAAATTGGCCGGAAAGCGAGCAACCTCACTGTTGGTGGATGTGTGAATGGGCCAGGACGAGTGCTGACAGTGGATACTGGATCGTCACATTCCATTATTCGCAGGGGTTTGGGCACTTTTTATGTGAAGCCACTACCTGGAGTAGAGTTGCGGACTGCAACTGGTAAGCGCACCCAAGTGTTAGAGGAAGTACCATGCGAGGTAGTAATGGGGGGTGTTGCTTCGTACATCAAGTTTATAGTTGTAGGCATTGTGGATGAAGTCATCATCGGCGTTGACTTTCTACTTGGCCAAGGCATGAAGATTGATCTGCAGGGAATGATGCTGACATATCGCGACAGGAAAGTGCCATTTAATGTTGGTTACGACAACTAGTACTGCTGCAAACGGTTTGGGTTAGAGGAAGTGCCGAAGATTCCACCAGCAACGGAAGCAGTTAGATGGACCGAGGTTGGCAGTGATAAGGACGGAGTTGTTCCAACAGGAGAAGGAAGCGGTTCAGCTGTTCAGGAAAAGCATACGTGTTTCGACAACCCAGAGCAAAAGAGAAAGTCGCCACAAGGAAGTGGCCACGGCAAGCCAGGCAGTGTTTTCGGCGGAAAAAGAGCCACTGGAGGCCGAAAATGGAGGTGGCTGTGAAAGCAGTGGGCGCGCTTTGCGTTTCGAATAAACAGTTGGGTATTATTATTGGGAATCTCCTGAAGATTGATTTTCAAGAATTCTCTATCATTTCTACCAAAAGTTGTTTTTCCCCATACAAAATACATGGAAAACTTTGAGCGTTTTTTTTGATTTCGAAAGTAAAAAATAGCAGTATATTTTTTCGGTATAGAAGAATCCTTTGAGGTGAGAGCTTTAAAATTCCGACCCTACTTTTTCACATACATTTTTGGGCCACCCTAATGTGCATATGTATGTAGATGTTAACTAATTGCAATATTTTTCATTAAGACCACGTTTTGAAGCTTTGCAGTCATAACTGTCATCAATACTTATTATAGTAGACATTTTATTGGAGACGATTCCGATATGTGTATCAGTTAAAACTGTAAATAGATATTTTAATACAAATACTTCTTTCGACGAGTACTAACATGGGCAATATTTTCAAAACACGTGCGTGGATTTATGACTGTCATTCATGTCAAACAAATATTGCAATGTGTGGAAGTGAAAGAACGTTTTTTTTATTTAGTGTACCACCAATGTTAGAATATAAAGAAATAGTTTAGCAAAAAGCTTTAGTAATATCTACTTAAGTAGTTACATGCTCGTGTATTTTTGGCAGTTATAAAAGCTCAACACTTGAATCGCTTTACCTAGGACGAGTTATCTCCTCTGCGGCGTAGTAATGCATTTTTTAAGAACATTTTTTTGCGCACTGGCAACAGCGGTTATCGTAGTGACTATTACTGCTGAGAAGGAAAGCACAACAGATTTTCCAAATCCAACAACAGCGGATAATATCAAAGAAGAAGTAACTGAAGATGTTTTAAAAGGAAGTGTACCGAAAGCGCTCTCAGATAAATACATTGTAACCCTGGTTAAGGTGAGACCAAGGCGCATCAATACAAGGTGGTGTTGATTGATCAGCTGATTGGATATTTTTGTCTCTACACTAGTACAGGAGAATGTCATCCAAGACGAAGCGGCGCAACTTTAGAATGTTAACAAAAGAAAATGATGAAAATTATCTCCTATTCCCTTTTGTTTTGACATCCTCCTGTACCAAAAATCAATAACAAAATACACGGGACTTTTACTTATATGCAATCAACACCACCTTGTATGGATGCGCCTTGGGTGAGACTATTTTGAAATTAAAATTCGGTGGAAAACTTAAAAAAAGAATAATAAAATAATTGTTGTGCTCTCACAGTTGAATTGGTATGCAGCCTATGCTTATTGTGAGCAAAATAATTGGCGACTGCTACGGATCGAAACGGCAAAGAAACAATTTGAAGTGGAGAATTATTTGAATTTTTTTAGTAAGAAAACTCTGACTGCTATAGAAATTTTTCAAATACTCGTACAAATTTTGGTACACTAATTTGGGGTTTTTTTTTTAATCACAGATCTTCACTACAACGATTATTGGATAGCCGGCAATAATTTCGCTGAACTGAGAAAATTTCGCTGGGACTATGATGGACCTTCGTTTACACATACGAATTGGGCATTTGGACAATCGAATAAATACAGGGGTGGAGAGTATTGTGTGAAATTGCTTAAAAATTCTTTGTAATGGGGTGATGATTACTGCTTCAATAGTTACAACTTTATTTGTGAACGAGAATAATTTGAAATGTTGAAGAATAAAATAGGTAAATCGAATTTTATAAAACTAGTTTCCCTTCATACGAATGTTACTATGAAATTGGGTGGTTATCCTTCGAATCAAATGTAGACTCTTTGCTTTGTCACTTAAAACGCATTGGTGTTTTTTTTTTTGTATAAAAAATAATCTTCCCAGAGCTACACTTGCTATTGCCAGCCGAGAGGCAAAACGACTAGGAAAGTGCGCAGCTCAAACCACTACCAGTAACTACAAACAACAAGGGGGTGCGGGGTGCTCAAAGTTCCGCAGGCAGCTGATATCCACTACGGGGAGCTTTTCGGGAATGTTGATGAAATGCGCACCGAATTGCTTAAAATCCAGCGAATTCCGGCCAGCTGAGAAGGAAGTACTGAATTGATTCCACCTCCTCTTCCTACCTGCTGCGGCAGTAGGGATCCGTGATGATAATAGTTCGCCAATGTCCAATCAGTACACCTGCAAGAATCGAGAGCTGGCGCTTAGCAAGCTGGAGAAGCTTCCTTGGCCGCTGGTGGTCAACAACCGGCCAGAGTCGACTGTGAGCCCATCTGTCCAGGAGCAGGCTTTAGGTTGCCAACAGAACTGCTATGCCCTCCCTGTCCGAAGTGATGACCTCGGGGTGCCCTGCCTAGCCAATCCATCGCACCTGCAATTTCCAGTGATGTTACTGGGTCCTGGAACCCAAATCATCAGGATTTGGAAGTATTCCGAGGCAATTGAGAGAGAGATCGGCCATCCCCAACCAGTTTTGATCGTATCATTAGCGACCCCAGCGCTCTGATTGCTGATTGACTATCAGAGTAGATATTTACCCTTATAGTCAACAAAAGGTGGTACTTTGAGACCGGTAGGCATTTAAAAAACAGAGTCCTCTCTCGACGATGTCTAACAAAGATGATAAACACATAAAACTGCAACGATTTCGCTGGCTTGGACATGTTGTACGCATGGATGACGACGCTCCGGTGCAAAGATTCTTCGACTCCGCACAAATTGGTGGGCAACGAAAGCAAGGGCGCCCACGAACACAATGGAAGAACCAAGTGCAGAAGGACCTGTCCGCACCTGGGATGAACAACTGGGGCAAATCTGCAAAAGACAGAAGCAGCTGATGAAGTTTTTTGTTCTCGGCAGCCAACCCTCGCTCAAAGACGCTGTAGAGATCCGTTAGTCTGACCATAACATCTATTGAGAGTTTCGGACAGTAGACCCCTCCTCCAACTCCCCTGTCGACTTGAGATGCTGTTGAGAAACAACATTAGAGATTAAAGAAATACCTTAGTTCTCAACTTAACCTCAAGTTGGTCTCAAACCTGTGAATGTTTTTTGGGTATGTTAGGATGATAACAAGGCGAATTCATATAAGGTAGTTTTACCGGATTTTTAAATGAAAATAAATGAATAAATTATAAATTAGCAAAATGAAATTAATGTTTAATGTCTAACCTAATCTACATATGATGTATCTGAATCGCATAATGGTCCGCCGTGGCATAAACAAATGTTTACATATCAAATATTGTGGGTAGATATCTGGTATTCTGGCCTTTTTTTCAAGAAGTTTCACTTTTATCACGCGTATGCGCCTTTAATTTATCTAATTTTATTTTATTTTTTTTTTTTTTTATATTTTTTGTATATTGTATTTTATTTTTCATTACGTATTATTTATTTTAATTTTTTTTTATATTACTTTGTTTTATTTAATTTAATTTTATTTTTGTTATATCTTAATTTTTAGCAAGCAAATCTGCTTGCACGTAAACTCATAAACGCTCTCTGGAAAATTATAGAAAACGTAAATCTAGAGAGCGTAAACAGATTTACGTTCTCTGTTTATTATAACATGTGGAATGCAATCCATACACCACTATTCCAAGATTATCACCAACAGCTGGCGAGCAGCAGAATTATGCCGATAAAGCAGTGTTCGAATTCCGTTAAAAAGGTGAGTGTAGAAATAGAGAACGCTGCGCTCTTTTAGGGGTTGTATTAAGTTAAACGTACTTACATACATTCATACGTACATACGTTCATTGTTTGGTCTTCTTTTGTAAAGTGTGCATTTCATCGCTTACAAATTTAATTTCGACTTTTTCCTTTTTATAAGTATGTAGATAAGATTTATTTATGAGATTCGGCATTGTCACGTGTGTGTTCATACATATGCCTCTGGCATACAAATGTTTGTATGTATGCATGCACATATCTACATATCAACACCTCAATTCACAAAGGCCCTAACCAACAAAGTTTTTATTTTACAGGAGAAGCAAAAAACAATATGTGTTGAGCTGCAAAGCTTTTTTTGCAGCTATTAAACTCCAAATTAACAAAAAAAGGTCAACACCTTTGATTTGTAGAAACAACTTAATTTTTATTTAATTTTTGATTTCGAATTCTAAACGATGACGTTGCCGTGAGCTTAAACTATAAAATGCACCTATGCCGCTGCTGAGCTGCTGCTCAGTTCTATCGCCAAAATCGAATGAATGCAAATCTTAATTCCGCATGAGCAGGCATGGGCAGAGAACGAGCACACGCTCAAAGAGCATAACCATCGCGTGTACGTATACAAGCAAGAGCGTAACGAGGAGAACGCGGCAGCGTGCAAATTGAATTAGGCACACTAACGCATTCTCACTTTTAGCGAACGCTTGTTTGTGGTAGTGCCCACCTCTGCGCATGAGCAATAGCCTATTAGTGTAGGTATATATGTATACATTATGTACAAAATGTTTGTTCTTAATAGTGAGCATAAAGGGGAATTACGGAGTTTACAACGGTGATATTTAATTCTATGCAGATGAGAGCCTCGAGCGATAAAAAGTAATACATAGTTAAACTTGTTCTTTTTTTACATGCTCTCATTATTTGATATACATATGGACCGTTTTTTATGGATATGTGTACATGCTTGTACGCCCGCCTTAAGAGCCACAGCAGTTGTACATACTATGTACACATCATATCCCGTTCGCCTGCATTCGTCCAGTATAATAGTATGTATGAGCCCAAGTAATTACCCTCCTCCATGTATGTATATGCTCATATGTTTTGCAATTGGAATATAAAGTGAGTGGTTTTACAATAATAATGTACATATGTTCAATAGCGGACTGGGAATATTTATGCTAGGGTGGTACAAAATGTTTAGAAGTTTAAACAAAATGATAAAAATATTTGAAGCTTAAATGTAACGCTTTATATTGCGATGTGAGGCTAATGATTTATGTTGATTGCATTATCGGCTGCTGCTCCGAACATACTCCCCGCGTTGAAAGGTCAGGGCTTTCAACAGTATCGTTTACTGGAAGGACGCACAGCTTGTTCACTGCTCGACGGGTTGTTCCACTAGACGTGCGTAAAACTGCCGCTCGTACTACACCATCAGCTCCAGGGGTAACCTCGATTACACGGGCCAGGGGCCACTTCAGAGGCGGTGAGTTTTCGTCCTTGACGCATACGATATCGTTCACTTGAATGCTGGCCTGAGGTGTGCGCCACTTCGCTCGTTGCTGGAGGAGAGTGAGATATTCTCGACTCCACCGATTCCAGAAAATTTGGTGCACGTGAGTTGCGCGCTGCCATCGGTCAAGACGATTACAATTTAAATGTCTCAGGTCAGGTTCAGGTAGAGTTATTAGTGGACCACCAATCAGGAAATGCCCTGGCGTCAATACGTCTAAATCCTCTGGATTTTCTGAAAGTGGTACAAGAGGACGAGAATTAATAACAGCAGCGATTTGACATACCAGAGTGCGCAATTCGTCAAAGCCAAGAAGTGAAGAGCCAACCGAACGTTAAAAGTGCTGCTTAGCTGTTTTTACGGCTGCTTCCCACAAGCCGCCGAAGTGCGGCGAGCGGGGCGGGATGAATCCCAATCAAACCCATTGTTGAGACAGTGGTTATGGACCTCGCTGCGATGCTCCTCGCTTAAAAATAGGCGTCGCAAATCACTCAACTCGTTTCTTGCGCCTACGAAGTTTGTTGCATTATCTGACCAAATGCAGCTGGGTACGCCACGAGTAGCAACAAATCTCTTTAGAGCGTCGATAAAGGCGCTGGTCGATAAGTCCTTCACTAACTCCATCCAGACGGCTTTTGTTGCGAAGCAGATAAAAACGCTAACGTAACATTTCTGAGGGGACTTGTTACGCATTTCTGGCTTATAATAGAACGGCCCACAATAGTCTACACCAGTGACAATAACGGCGCGTGAGGCCGCAATGCGATCCTTAGGCAAGTCAGCCATGATGTGCTCGGCGAGTCGCGGTCTCGATTTACAACATATAATGCATTTACCGAGGGCGTGGGCGACAGTTTTTCTGCCACCTATGGGCCAGTATTGCAAGCGAATGGCTGCAAGTAGTGACTGCGGCCCTACATGATGATGCTTGTGATGAAAATGTGCAATTATGGAGAACGTCAGCTGATGATTCTTTGGTAGAATACACAGGTGACGCGCTTCAAAGCCAAGAGTTGAATGCCTCAGGCGACCGCCAACTCGAATCAGACCGATGTCATCTAAAAATGGTGATAATGAAGAGATGCTGCTAGATGATGAGACACGCCTCTTATTTTTCAGAGCGACGTAATCTGACCAAAGCTGCGCTCTCTGAACGATGCGAATTAACAACTGAACCCCATGATGAATGTCCCGAAACGTGAGCTGCGACGTCCTTGGCAATTTTTTTACATTGATAAATTTGCTTACGTAACCAAAAATACGCTGCATAGAAGTTTAAACAAAATGATAAAAATATTTGAAGCTTAAATGTAACGCTTTATATTGCGATGTGAGGCTAATGATTTATTGCATTATCGGCTGCTGCTCCGAACAATATGAAATGAGTAGAAAAAGCAGTTAAGAGTTTTTTTAAAAAGTGGCACGTAACTCCGTTGTTTTTGGAACTAAGACATAAACTTTGGGCGCGTTTATAAGACGTAGCTGTTGCGTAACCGTTGGCTATTTGTCTTAGAAACGCACAGTTGAGCAGTTCCGCTCAGCTCAACAGTTGGCAACTTTCCGCCATTTTTTCCAGCGGAAAATTTTTACGCTACCTGAACTCAACGTGGTGGGCTTAGCCTAAACAGCTGTTAGAAAAGACTTACTCCGCTTATATTAAATTTAACGCCGCTTTGTTAGGTGGTAGTTGCAAATAAATTTATTCTGTTTTATGATACTGTAGTGATAAAGTAACTAAAATGTTTTATAATAATACTACGTCTCTAAATATATGTTTTTAAGATGTTTGCTATATAATTATACACTGTTTAATTCATTATAACATTGAACGATTTTTTCAACATGGCGTTGAATTCTAAATACTATCGGCGCAACTATCTCTATTTATTGCAATTTCATTTGTTTACATTTATCAGCTGTTCATTTGGCAGCATATCCATCAAGCCGTTTCTAAGATGTAATTGTTGGGTTCAACAGTTGCCAACAGTTTTGTAGCAGATGAGCTAAACAGCTACGCCTTATGAATGCACCGTTTGTACATCGCCTTCAATTTCATTTAAATTTTAATGCAAAATAGCTGTTTGCCATTTTGCCAACTACCACTAAAATTGCTAAGCTTCGTTACTTGGCGCTGTCGTTAGTTACAAAAACAAAATATACGTAAAACTGCCAACTAACAAAGCAAAGACTGTGTGAAGACCCCTATTGTGAGCGTTTCCCTATTATCATACTGCTTCCCTTGGATGTATATAAGTTTTTTGAAAAAAATTTTGGAGAATGACCCATTATACATATTTACTTGTATATACATACATATGGCTCGTTCCATAATTAAAATTAAAATCAACATGATGAAGTTAATAAAAGAAAATATAAAAAAATGCAATTTTTAATGCAAAACTTTTATTATTTTAATCTAGCTCTAGCTAGATTTTCTCCGATAAATAGTTTATTTACTGCAAACAATTGAAAAAAGATACATACCTCTGCGTGAGTTCAAAATTTCGGTAATTTTTTTCGAGATTTTCGAATATCGTGACGAAATAAAAAAATTTGTGTCTTCCCTTTTTTGGTAAAGAATGTAAAAAAATATATAGTTCACCCCAAAAAAATATTGAGTCGTAAATATTATATGGAATGACTCATACGTATCTCTTGCGTACATAAAAATATGTATGTAGTACTAAAAAAATTTATATAAAACTATAAAAATGCTAGTTTGCCAAATAGTTCACAATTGGGCTTATCAGATAGTCATTGTTGTTATTTTGAATACCTTTTTTATCAAATACACAGGTCAACAATTTACATTTTTTTATTTTGGTTTGAATCGACAACACCAAAGATATTTGTTTTCTTACGTGTAGCTTTGAAATTAACGGCAGTTTTAATTAATACATTGGTGTGCGTATTTTGAAAGACTTATGGGTGCATTACGAAGTTAAAAGTTGCGCAAACCTACACATTTTCTAAACATTTTAATGAAAACATGCCGTGAATACCCAAAATGCAAAATGTGCTGTCAACACATAGTCGTTCAGTGGTGCAAGCAGCAACGGAAAGAAGCGCAAAGCACCTTGATAACTGTTAGTTATGCCGTCTTAATTGGCGTGGTGTTAATATTAAAAAAATAAAAAAAAAGGCTGGAAAAACCTGACCACATTCAACGAAAGTACCAATCCCAAAATTTTGTTCCCTATGTGATATATCATTTTAAGAAATTCTCATTTTCATTGTTGGTGTTTCCGACAGGGTAAGGAGTGTGATGTGGAACGATTTTCCGTCATCCCTTGTGTCTCCAAACCAAATTTGACAAGGGATGACGGAAAATCGTTCCACATTACATCACATTTTACGAAATCTTTAATGAAATGAGCAGTAAGAGTAATTTCGAAGTACTAGCGTATACAAAGCCAAAACTTTTAGCCAATAAGAATTAAATGATTTAACTAGGGCTTTAGAACTATCTAGAGAAACTGCAGAAGTATTAGCTTCTGGATTAAAAGGTAAAGCCTTTTGACTTTTGGTACAAAAGTGGCTTTCTATAGTATAAAATAATATTCAATCGGAATACATTTTTTTACTCAGATGTGTAAGAACTTATTCTGTAAATGGTTCTAACAGAATATCTTAAAATTACAATTTGCAAAGATTAAAGTAGGAATTTCCGATGACCCACAAATAGGGATATTCAAATAACGATATGGAACATGCTGCGTAGACCTCATTTGTTTAAGTTACTAAAAACTTTCTGGGAAATTACAAGTCACGAAACTACTCCGAAATAGTAACCGACATGCTGGCGGTCTTTAAAACCTATATAATATGTCCATTAACACTACCTACACAGTCTTCTTGACAAAGGGCGCTATTTCACCAGGACCCAACAATTAGAAGAGAGTTTCCAAGACCGATGAGATTGTCACATGATGGCTGATTGATGCAACGTGATTGTTCCACTAAACCTAATTCACGATGGTCGCGAAGAAGAAAGGATTTATATATGTAATATTTACCATAATAAATGCAGTTTTTTATACAAATTTGTATTTTATTATACGAGTTAAAATCGGTAAAACAAAGCCTAGGAAATAAAAATAAAAAATAAAATCTTAGTTAGAAAAGGATTATAGCTACTTGGCAACAAAACCGCTGTTGACCAGTGTTATCAGAGTATGGTGCAACAGTTTGAGATAGCAGAGAATTGATTTATTTTTGGAGTGATAGTTTACCATATAATTCACGCTACGGCTTATCAGATACTAAACGTGACATTTGGATTTTTGACGTTTTTTTTTATAAAACTTTCGAGAACTTACTTTTTCAGATGTTAACAAATAACTTAAATGTCGCAAAGATAGCTAGGTGCAGAACACATGTATATTGCAAATTCATGTTGATATTATTAATATTTTTTTAATATAGAGACTTAAGTATATATTTACTTACATTCTGTTGAAGCCAAAAGCCTTCAATAGTTAGGAACCACTGGTAAGTGTTCTGCACCGCTGTTCGCTGCAAAGCTACAACGCTGCGGGAAAACTACCGGTGGGCTTCTTTCGAAGTCCAAGATTATTTAATGCGATGTTCGGTTTGAACTGCGGTTCTTTTGGATGACAGCAGCCAGCATATAATCAGTGCCATCTTAGTCAAGTTGTACAGGAAAAGTGCAAATATATAAGCAAAAAACATACAACAAAAAGTGCGAAAATACATAAAGAAGCATATATTTACGTATGTACATATGCATAGTCGAAGCAGTGAAAGAAAATAAAAACCGAAAGAAAAATAATACCTTTTTACATAAATATATTGTGCATATCAAAAGCATATACATATTATTTAAAGTATATACAAAAAAAGCAACTCGTGAAAGTGAATGCATAAATCGAACTATAAATACATACATAAGTGAGTTTTCTTTTCTTTCACTTGGTTCTGCAATTCTGTGTGCAAATACATACATATCTGTGTTCGTATGGAAAAGTAGCTTATGTCGAAAGGCTGGCTTTAGTATAAATCGGCATTCACAGCACACGATTGCGAATGACTCACTGGCGCTGAGCTGTTGAAGAACTTTTGGCAAATAAACGTGCAAGAAGTAGTTCCGATACTAGCAAGTCAATATTCTTATTAAGTCTCTTCAAAAAATTCCTTGTCGTTTAAAGAATAAAGGCAATGCCGCATTATACTAAAGCCAGCCTTTCGACATAAGCTACTTTTCCATATGAACACAGATATGTATGTGCATATGTGCATACAAAATTACTTGTGTACATACATTTTTATATACAGATATACCACGTGGACAAAAGTCACCGTCATTTGCCCCTTACAACGTATGAGGAGCGACCACGCCCATAAAATACTAAAAACACAAAACATTTAATTTTCAACTAAAACTGCAATTCATTTCACCTTATTATTTGTAAAAAAAAATTTATAATTCTCAATTTTTACAAAGAAAAAATTCACTTATTATAATACATATGTATTTCTTATGGACAAAAGTCACCGTCACATTACATAGAAAAATTGATTTTAATAGGTTGTATGTTTGCCATTATTTTTAATAACTTCTTGCAAACGTTTCTGCATTGAATGTACGAATTTCGTAGTTACATCTGAACTTATTTTCTCCCATTCTTCCAGAAGTATTTGTTTCAGTACATTTTTTGACGTAATATGATGTTCTCGCACCCGTCGATCCAAATGGTCCCATAAATGTTCGATCGGGTTAGGATCTGGTGACTGGGGTGAAGTTTTCAGGGTGTGAGGGGTGTTGTACAAGACCCACAAGCGAACCATTTCTGCTGTATGCTTGGGGTCATTGTCATGTTGAAAGTAGTAGTCAGTTTCAATTCCAAGTTTTTGAGCGCTTTTCTTCAAATTTTCTTTGAGGATATTCAAATAAAGTGTTTTGTCCATTATTTCTTCTATAAATACGAGCTCTCCAACCCCACCTGCTGACATACACCCCCACACCATAACTCCAGCACCTCCATGTTTTACAGTTGTATGAATATTTTTCTCTAATAATGCACCGCCTTTGTTCCGTCATGTCAAAACACGCCCATCCGACTTGTAAACACAAAATTTGCTTTCATCAGAGAAGATTACTTTCTCCCAAAAGTCCGTTGGCTTGTTTATGTGCTCCTTTGCGAAAGAAAGCCGCTTTGTTTGGCTCACCTTGCTAATAAGTGGTTTTTTTTCGGCAGGTTCGGGCATTATATCCAGCTGTATTCAGCACTCTTCGGACAGTGCGAGGATGAACTACCTTACCTGTGCCTTCTTTTATCACTGCAGCGATTTCCGAAGATGGAGTCTTTGGCTCTTTTTTTATTATTTTTATTATCTCCCGTTTTTCCCGATCTGATAGTGCTGGTGGCCGTCCACTTCTCGGTTGATATTTACATTCTGGATCATTTTTGAAGCGATTTATTATATCAGTAATGGTAGTACGGGGACGTTGAACTAAAGCACATATTTCCCGGATGCTTTTATTTTGTTTATAAGCGTTTAAAATAATTTTCCGCTCCTCAACAGTAGTTCCTTTTCTTTTTTGGCTCATTTTATATCAACACGTGGCATTTTCAAGCCTTTTCACACAAATAACGGTACTTTGTTATGACAGATCAACTCTAAAGTTACCATGTTACAAGAATTTGATTATAAAAGAGGGTAGAGTGACCAACTCATTTTTATTAAATTTCTATTTCTACTAAAAAATATGCACGGGTGCAGTAACGGTGAATTTTGTCCATAAGAAATACGTATTATAATGAGTAAATTTTTTTTTGGGAAAAGTTGCGAATTATAAAAGATTTTGTCAATGTTATTGTGGCTTGTTAACATTTTATTTTTTAATATTT
>NW_023458603.1:31098-71862 GCF_013731165.1 Rhagoletis pomonella | reverse complement strand
GATTTAAATACTGCATGTGCCGGCATGTGAACCTGCGACACACAGAAATTACTCGGCTACGGCAGTCAAAAGCTTTTTTGCGTTTAAATTCATATTATTCATGCCCGCGGGAGTCGGGGCGCACGCTGGCAAATAAAAATTCACCAACCTATATCGAAATGCACTCATTTTTTTAATAGATAAATGCAGAAATGTTTATTACAGAAGTTGTTGTTAAAAGTTTTCGTCCATGAGGCGCAGAAATTGCTTAAAAGTTAAATTTTTCATAAAAAAATTATTGAAAAGCAAAAAAAAAAATATATTTTTCTAACGCAAATAATTTGATTGTATAGTTTAATGTTTTTTAAATCTGCACCCAAAAAAATTTTTATATTCGGGCACTTTCAAAGAAAAATAAAAATTTCCAAAACACTGCAAAAATTTTCAATTGTTGATTTAAAAAAAAAAAACTATTTGGAATTTTGCAACAAAATTTACAGTGTCTGAATATCATTGAAAAATATCTAATCTTGGTAAATTTGGGGCCCACTTCAGGAAGCCTTACACATGTGACAATGAAATCAGTTCCACTCATGAGGAAATCGTAGAGTTTCTTATTTTATAAATATTGACACAGAATGCGATGGGAGGCTTTTACTTGATAAAAATCTTGATAGAATTTCTTTACAAATAATTTATCAAGAAAAATCTGGTTTGGGCGGTTAATATTTTCATCCAACTTCTCTAGCTTCAAAATTCCTTTTTACTTTTTCAAGAAAAAAAAATGTTGCTGCTAATGATTCTGGTAGCATGATTTTAGTTAAACTACCTTCTATTTTTGTATCATAGAGTAACTGTGAGAATAAGTAAGTCTAGAGCCATACCAAAACAGGGGTTCTTCTAGGAAATATAAAAGATTTAACAAGTGTTTCCTTATCGTAGTTAATTTTGAACAAATATGTATGTATAAATGTATTTATGCCTCGAGCATATTAGGAAAAAGTTGCTTAGGAAAGTAAATTAGACTACTGGCTTTCAAGTGTCAAGCAGATAAGGTAACAAATATTATTTTATTTAGACATATTATTTATATTGAACGGATTTAAAAGCTAAAAAAATACAACTTTTCATTTATTTTCATAATACAATTACGTAATTCTTTTTTTACTACCTAAATAATATTTGTACATCCCTTTTCCGTTTAACGGGCCACCCTATTAAACCATCCATATTATCGATTAAAACTATCGAAAATCATCGATGTTGCCACTATCGTCGTGTGAGGAGCAGTGTTGGCATTTTAGCTATTTTCCGATTAGGTTTAGCTTTTTTATTTGGGTTTAGCCGGAAAAATCCTGTTTAGCTAGCTTTTTTAAAGCTTTTTCTTAAATTTCGTACCTTTTTACTTTTGCTCAAAATATTAACTGCAAATCTAAATAGTGTTAAAATGTTTAATGCTATGCTAGAGTTAGGTATGGAATGAAAAACAAAGCAAAATACTGTCATGATGTTTTTCTTCGGGACTTTGTGATAAGACTTGGCGAATATCCCCCAAACTAACGTATTGGTTTTTCAAAACGGTAGTAAAACCCGGAGCTATGCATACCTGCCCAACGGATGCCCTTGGTGTCATTACAGGCATTCCTCAATTGTCTTTTCGGTTTGAAAAAGTGGCCTGCTGCCCAATTCGATTAGAATGAAAAGTGAAGACCTTCGGGGTGATATAGAGGTTTTCAAGCCATTCTTTCTACACCAAGATTGCAGAAAAGTCTGCCACTGGGCACATACCCAACCACATTCCAGGCGCTGGTCTTCGCAGTCGAAGTCTGTATTCCCGAGTGCCTTCGTAGAAATTTGTCCTTCAGGTTCAGAATAAATATTATCTCGGGTGGTAAGGCATTGTTAAAGGCTTGGAGTTTTTAAAATGATATCAAGGCTTGTGGACCACCTAGGAGCACATAATAGCGTAACGCTGTGGTGTGTTCCGGGCAAGAAGGGTTTGAAGGCAACGAAAGGGTAAACTGTCTCGCAAAACGTGGAGCCCAAATCTGTTTGGATGGTACCGAACCTTTCTGCGGTACACCTTAAGGATACACTGCAGAACTGCTTAGGAGCTGGGTAGAATCTCAGGTTGCTGCCCACTGACGAAAGTCATAGGGAATGAGACGATCAAAGAGATCTATTACTCCTTCCTGGATGAAGTCGGGATCCTGCCAGCTTAGGTACCACTTGAAGAGATGGGCTGCAGGTTTCGTAAGCTTGTGGAGAAACCCCAGAGCATATTCTATGTGACTGCCCACGTATCGTGAATAGAAGTCTGATACGCCTCGGGGAATTATTGTCTTCTTGGTTGGTAGATGGTTTGGCGCGCGGTTTCCACTACATCGACCCTGCGTTCTGGGAAGTGAGTATTCAGAAGGATATTCAGCGACTCTCCAGCCGACTTGGTCCATCAGCCATCTGACCTTTATATATACATAGGTATGTTGGCTCGGAGTGCCCTTGGCTGAAAAAATAACCCAGACCGCCAATAGCCTTCTAGTAGCCCGAGGGGAAGTGAGAGCAAAAGTGATGTTGAAAATATCTGCTGGAGAGCATATACCAGATATTAACCGTACTTTTATCTTATGAATACATTTCAATGATGTTTGCCTCGTTCACCAAAAGCGACATCCTGCTGTTACCACCTACAAAGGCATCACTAGTAATTTGACTAGGCCTCATCAATGTAACTTCAGTTAAGGGAGTCCGCCATTCGCCGAGCTTTCGCAGAACGTGAAAATAATTAAGTCGAAAAGATCCTTGTAATGAGTATGCCTATGCCTTAGTGAGAATATATAGGAATAATTTTCACTCTCAAGCTTAAATCATAATACTTGAAATTAATAATATGCTGAGTGCTTTAAAATAACTTTGCGATAAGGAATGCGTTTTGCTGAGAAGCAAAACCAACGTACGCCGGTGCGAACTCACGACGATGTATCACAAGGAAAAAAAAGAAATATAAACGCTTGTATTAGAATAAGTATATATGTATGTAAGATGGTTTATTGCAAGCGCATATACTAAGTTATATGCCTTACTCAAATACTATATACATAAGCAAAGTAGGACAAAGGAATGAATGTTCACAATATACATATGTATTGTGGATATTACCTTAAATAGTGATCGCTGACTCAATGCTGCTGTCGGTCTGGCATCCAAAAGAACCGCAGTTCAAACCGAACATCGCATTAAATAATCTTGAACTTCGAAAGAAGCCCACCGGTAGTTTTCCCGCAGCGGTGTAGCTTTGCAGCGAACAACGGTGCAGAACACTTACCAGTGGTTCCCAACTATTGAAGGTTTTTGGCTGCAACATTGCCGCCAGCCTTGCAATACTGAGGAATAGCAAGATGCTTCAAATTAGATTACTTAAAAAGTAGGTTTAGCTAGAGATTGAAATATAATATATACAAATTCAAATTTAGTACGATACTTAAAACTAGGATGCGTGCAAAAAATATTAAATTGTTGAACTGTATTGTGTTAGTTTTTTTTTTACATTTATTCAAATAATTCAGTTCCAATTAAATGCCAACTTTAAAAATACTATATAATTTACCCAGTAAGGGGTCGCTGTGCCTTAAAGGGCACATGGGCCAGAAAGGACCCATCCGAAAATAGAGTTCTGGGCGGTAGGAAACCCAAGATAAGCAATAAGTTCGCCTCTTATTATTTTAAGATATACATCCCCACCGAAAATCAAGGCGACGGCAGAGGAAGTGTGGAAGCCAGGATCGGCGAGCTGAGGTGACGAGCGGGAGTTTTCAACCCGATCTCCGACAGTACCCTCGCCGGCAAGGAGAATCGCACATGTGCATCATTTGACGAGCTTACGTGGGGCTCGCACATGCTGATATTCGCCACGGGCACCGTCTTTAGGCGGAGCCGGTGCACCAGCGCGTGGCAAACTTTGCTCGTTTGCGAGCAAGGGTCTATCAGAGCCCGAGCTAAAAATTTCCGAGGCCCGATGTGTAGGTAAACCGCCACGGTGGTTAGAACGGTGACTGTTCCCGAAAGCTGCGTTAAAAGTAGGGGAAGTTGGCGTCAGGGAGAAAGACGGGGGTTTGCATGCAACAATATTGGCACGTCCCGTTGCTCAGACAGTTCTTGGCCGTGTGGGAGTGGGCTAAACATCGCGAGCAATACCGATGGAGAAGCACAAGGCGCAGCTGGCGCTCATAGTTGGCATCTAAGAATCGCCTGCAATACCGGAGAGGATGCGACCGGTGACAAACTCTACATTTGGACCTGCCTTCCCTGGCTGCGCGCTGGGCGGAGGCATCTGTCGGTGGCAGTGGAGGCGAGGCGCGTGGCGATGATGGTGTCGATCGATCTACTAGTTCCATGGTCTTGATGCTAAAGCGGCACAAAAAAAGGGAAAGTATTGATATGAGGGGTTAGTTTGGTAAGACCACTAACTTCACGATAGGTCGCGTTATCAATCCCTTTTGTGTGCGAATGTCTGCAACACGAATTCTTTTATCGGAGCCTTTATAAATCTTTGCGACTCTGCCCAAGCGCCACTCGTTAGGAGGGAGATTTTCATGGGGAACTACAACTAGGTCATCGACGGCGATATCTTTTTGAGGGGATTTCCATTTGTAGCGTTTATGGAGTTCTTTGAGATATTCCTCTTTCCATCGAAGAGAGTGTTGCTGGCTAAGAGCCTTTATTTTTTGCCACCGATTAATTATCGAGACTGGGTTTGCTTCTATGGAGGGTTCGGGGGGAGAAAGTATGGAACCACGCGTGAGAAAGTGACCAGGTGTGAGGGCTGCACAATCTGCGGCGTCGTTGGAATTGGGCGATATCGGCCTAGAATTTAGACAGGATTCAATACGACAAAGTAGGGTTTGAAACTCTTCAAAGGTGAATTTTTGAGAAGCGGCGGTACGTCGAAAATGAAATTTGATGCTTTTGACTCCAGCTTCCCATAGTCCTCGAATGTGAGGAGCGCCGGCAGGGATAAAGTTCCAAGACACTTCCTGATGACTGTACATATTGCACAAAGACTCCCGCGACGTGGTTAGGAATTTCTTGAATTCCTTTTTCAAGTTAGCTGCCGCACCTACAAAATTGGTCCCATTGTCCGAAAAGATTTGCTGAGGGCAGCTTCGTCTAGATATGAATCGCGAGAATGCGCCAAGAAAGGTCTCTGTGGACAGATCGCTTGTACCTTCCAGGTGAATTGCCCTTGTGGAAAAACATACAAATATGCAAACATAACCTTTGGTGATTTTACATGCTCTACCAGTGAAACTCTTAATATCAAATGGGCCGGCAAAATCGACTCCAGTATTTTGAAAAGGCCTGGAAAGGGTCATTCGCTCTTCAGGAAGGGCAGCCATGATTTGGGATTGATTCCGCTTTTTATGAATGACGCAAGTTCTGCAGTTATGAATGACAGTCTTTATGAGATTCTTTGCCTTTGGAATCCAATACTGTTGGCGAAGCAGCCGCAGCATCAATTGATTTCCTCCATGAAGAGAAATGTTATGGATCAAGTGAACTAACAACCTTGAGAACGAACAACTATAAGGTAGAAGAATGTAATGTTTTTCATTATAAGATAAAATAAGCCAATTTGCGAGTCGACCATTGACTCTCATTATACCCTGACAGTCTAAGAAGGGATTCAAGGTTAAAATTTTGCTTTTCGGCGAAATTGGAGTTTTTGAAGTCAGACATCTCTGTTCTTCCAAAAAATGCTTCATCTGTGACAGAATTATAAGCCGATTACGAATTTTCGAGATTTCCTCTCCCGAAACCGCTAGCGATGGATACGAGTGGAATCTTCGAGTGTGCCGGTTAGTCCTGTTGTAAAACCGGAAGACGTAAGCTAAAACACGCAGTGCGCGCGGAAAAGATGAAAATCTTTCTAAGGGATCCTCATGGTTTGACACAAGCGAAGCGTGCGCCTTTATTTTCCTTGCTTCTATCGTGATATCGTCCAGGTCGTCATCCATTGATGGCCATTGCCCTGCATCTTTACCTAACCAGGAAGGGCCGTGCCCCCACAACTCACTTGCGCATAAGTCCTGAGGGTATGCTCCTCTGCCGCCAAGATCTGCTGGATTATCCTTCGAGTCCACGTGATTCCAATATCTAAATCCGACTAATTCCTATATCTTTGCTACTCGATTTGCGACAATGGTGGTCTAGGAGCAGGGCTGCTTTTTGAGCAACGAGAGAACGATGGTTGAGTCTGTCCAGCAAAATATGTTTTCCACCTAGAAAGGAAGTTCATTTAGAAGAGACCTAAGCATATCGACAATTAGAACCGCCCCACACAACTCCAAACGAGGAAGCGAAATAGTTTTTATTGGTGCAACTTTAGTTTTTGCTAATAAAAGGTGTGACACTGTACCGTGGTTTTCTACCCGCAAATATATCACCCCCGCGTATGCCTTTTCCGACGCGTCGCAAAAGGCATGGACTTCGAATGGTGACTCAATGGTGAAATTTACCCAGCGCGGGATTTTTATGACATCGATATACCTATAACTTTCTACAAAGGTTTTCCATTTCAAAAGTGTTAGAGAACTTATAGGCTGATCCCAGAGAGTACCATCTGACCAAATTTGTTGGATCACTATTTTAGCTATGACCACCACCGGAGCTAGCCAACCAGCTGGGTCAAAAAATTTCGCTATCGTTGACAACACTTCTCGTTTAGTGTAGCTATCCTTTTAAGGGAGGGTCTGAACGCTAAAGATGGTCTAATCTAGCATTCCATCTAATCCCTAGTGCTTTTGTTGTGCTTGTCTCATCTAAAGTTAAAAATTCTCTCTTTAATAAATACTCATGAGGATCTCCTTTGTATTTAAAGACCATTTCCTCAAAGAAAATCCTGCACTATCAAGTGCTTCCAGCAGCTGGTCTCGTGCCTGTAAAGCTGTGGATACATCGTGAAATCCCGCTAAAACGTCATCTACATACATAGAATTTCGTAAAATCTGAACCACTAGTGGATGTGAATCATGAGAATCCTGAGCTAACTGCCGAAGAATCCTAATTGCCAAGTATGGCGCACAATTAACTCCAAACGTTACCGTCCTCAACTGAAAATCTTGTATACTACTATGTGGATCCTTTCTAAAAAGAATCCTTTGATAGGGCCTATGAGACGGGTTGACTTAAATTTGCCTGTACATTTTGTGGATGTCACTATTAAACACGTATTTATACATCCGTCATCGAGATACAGCGACAAAAAAAGTAGAGTAGGCGAAATGAGAAGAACTTGTAGCAATTCCAACAACAAAACAAATAGCACAGGGTCGCATTTGTTTGCTATGCTTTGCTGCAAAATATATACATGGGTTTCGACGTTGCATACTTTGCAGCGATAGGAAATGTTGTTTCCTATGTATTTTGTTGTTGTGTGTTTGCAAGTTATGAAATCCGTGCCATTCCTGCTACGTGCAACGGCTTTGCAGGATTTCGAGAATACCCCTATAGTTTCAAATAAGTGTGGACCGACGACACCGCCGCGAGTTAAAACTACCACCAAACCCCAATTTTTGTGGATACATTGCCGCCTGCTGAACTTTGTGCTGTAGATGATGATGATGAGCACAATGCTGTCAAAGTTTTCACTAACGAACACGTGACGAATTGATAATAAAATTTTGGTAGTCAGTTCTATCTAAATATCGATATTGCATGCTCAATCGTGTAACTTTTCACCATAACTATCAAAAACCTTCTTTGGGAATTTATACGTCGTTATGTCATTCGATGTTCTCGGTATCGGATTTGAATCCGACAAATTTTTTCACTAGATGTCGCGCAGTCCGATATTATCGATTTTTATGTTCAAAACAAAATTTTGCCGTTTCTAATATAACTTTCGGGTTGCGTTGGCAACGAACACTGCCCGCGGGCAAAGCTCTTTTAAGCTTTCTATACATACATTCTCTTTGCCCATCGCATAACAAACATAAAAATAGAGCACAAAATCGTATGCTTCATTTCCTGGGTACGGTTCGGCCATTTGTAAAATTCCTTTAGGTTATTTTGTCCAGACGCGTTATGAAACACAAAATTTTAACATACATATGTAGGCAAAGGATCAGAAACCGAGGTTTAGATCTGCACGAGAACAAAATGAACATTCCAACAAAGGACCAAAAGGAAACTAAATGACAAAAACAAGGTTCGGGAACCTTTCCATAAAGAAGAAAATGCGGGCAAAACTCTAGGGAACGTCCTAAAGAAGAAGAACATAATTAGAACGAAACATTTCCAATAAGAACAAAATGAAAACGATAGTATCGAGAACATTTTCAAGGAGGATCAAATTAAAACAAAAGTCTGGGGAACGTTTTTCTAGAGAACAAACGTGTTGAGAACTTAACGTTAAGAATGCGAGAGGCGTCTGCGTGTTGAGATAAAAAATCATTCCAGATGGTTCATCATTAGGGTGAACTGTCCATTTATGGAACAATTTTTAATCTTCTGTGCAGACAAGTTCTTATCTTAAGTTTTTCATTGACTTAATTTGCATAGTTATGTTTCAGTTTTTTGTTTATTAATTTTACTACTCAAACATTTCAATCTAATGAGCGCTATATGAAAAATTTTGCTCTCGCTCCCATTCTTCGTGAATAGGTCCGAGAATATTTGTTCCCGTTTCGTTCTCTGTCACAAAGTTCCTTAGACTTTTGCTTCCGTTTTGTTCTTTGCCAAAAGGTCCCGCAGACATTTATTCCCATTTTATTCTCCTAGAAATGTTCAAGAAGGTATTGTTTGCATTTCATTATCTTTGGGAACGTTCCGCAGGGTTTTGTTCTTATATATTCCCATTAAGAACGTTCTCGAGCATTTTGTTCTCATTTCGGTTTTGGTTTGGAAGCGGTTTGGTTTGAAATATGCACTTTTTGTTGTTGTTGTACGTTTTAGTGCTACTCAAGATCTTTAATTTGATCCTTTTGATCCCATTATTCTTTCGAAGTTAAAAATTAATCAGGAGAAATGCTTAGGGCATTTCTATAAATTATAGTTTACAAACAAGAGACTAAGGCATAACGCATTTCTGAACTGAGGATTGTTTACGTGCAGAAAAACACTAAACTCATAATAAATTTGTTCATGTGGATGCAATGCGAGAAATATAAAAATTAAGAAGACTTAACGTTGCACGAAGTTTAAAGTTTACTGAAATTGCATTTTAGTGGTTATATTTTGCCGATTTAAAGTTCTAAAAATTAAATATTTCATCCAGTAAAAACTTGTAATTCCCCTCGAGATCGGTATTCGGCACAAACTTTCACTCTTTTGTACAAACCATCGTGAAAGAAAACATACCTAATATGCAAATAGGTGATCCTAATATCGGTTTTGCTCAGGTTGGGAAAATCGAAATCCGATAGATTTTCATGACATCAAATGAAAGAGGTATCGGTTTTATTTCAGACAAAAATCAATCCTGAGTCGGATTCTGCCACATAGCTGATTATGTTTTTTTTGCTCTTATTTTTTGCCGGAGACAAATCGCTAATTGAATTGAAAAAAGATAAAAAAATCTAATTTTTTAAACTTTTTCAAAGTACAGACAGAAAAATTTAAACATTTGCTAAGCTATTTTAGCCAATTTTTTTATTTTTCTTATTAGCCATATCCCGTGTCAGAATGTCACGTAATTGATTTTTATCACTTACTTAACTGTGAATTCGTTATTAATGTCGAAAATAATTATTCAATCTGTGAATGGGACAATTGTAGTATAACGAATAGTAAATATTGCTTTGAAGTTTTTTTTTTATAGTAGAAATGATTGCACTGACAACCGTTTCTGATATGGGAACATCCGCTTGCAAACGTAGACATAAGTCCGTAATAATTATAAATATATTTACATATTTACGCTGTACTTATACAATATAAATTTGTAAAACGAGATGCATTGATAGCCATCGGTTCTTTACAAATTGTTTATAATAAATACGTAGATTTTTTTTATACCCGAGCGCACTTGTGCACAAGGGTATATTAATTTTGTTCACATAACGGTTGTTTGTAACAGCCAAAACGAATCGAGATAGATATAGACAAATGTATACATAAATGATCAGGATGAAAAAAGAAATCGATTAAGCCATGTCTGTCTGGCCGTCCGTGTGTCCGTCTGTCCGTCCGTTCGTGTAAACGATAACTCGAGCAAAAATTGAGATATCTCAACGAAATTTGGTATATAGGTTTCTCTTAATCCAAGGTAGGTTGGTATTGAAAATGGGCGAAATCGGACTTTAACCACGCCCACTTCCCATATAACGGTAATTTCCAGAAATACGAAAACTGCGATATTTTAGTAACTACTAAAGATAATTCACTCAAAATTGATACTTACAATAATTTTTAGGCGAAAAATAAGAATATTATAAATGTTTGGAAAATGGGCGTAGCCACGCCCACTTATGGTTACATGTATATATCTTGGTAACCGCTGCACCAATTTCTTCCAAACTTGGCACAGTTGTTGGCCTTCGCACAACATACAAAATGGCCGAAAATTTTTAAAATCGCTCAATAACCACGCCTACTTCCCATATAACGGTAATTTTCAGAAATACGAAAACTGCGATATTTTAGTAACTACTGGAGATATTCACTCAAAATTGATATTTACAATAATTTTTAGACGAACAATAAGAATATTATAAATTTTTGGAAAATGGGCGTAGCCACGCCCACTTATGGTTACATGTGTTTATCTTGGTAACCGCTGCACCAATTTCTTCCAAGCTTGGCACAGTTGTTGGCCTTGGCACAGCATAAAAAATCGCCGAAACTTTTTAAAATCGGACAATAACCACGCTCACATCCCATATAACGGTAATTTAGAGAAATACAAAATCTTCGATAAATCAGTAAATATTGAAGCTAATTTATCCAAAATTGATGCTTGCAACAATTCTTTGCCAAGAAATACGTTTATGGTAAAATTTTGGAAAATGGGCGTGGCACCGCCCAGTTATGATCACATATAAGTATATCGGTAACCGTTCTACCAATTTGTACCAAACTCGGTGTGGTTATTGTGCTTGCCACAAAAAAGCAAAACGTAGAAAATTATTGAAAGCGAAATAAAATTGAGGCCGCTTTACATATAACGGTAAATTTCAGAAATGCTTGAAACTTCAATATTTCGAAATTGAAGGACGCTAATTTACTCAAAATCGATACACCCCGGCTTACCATCTAGCGGAAGGTTTCGGAAAGGTGAAAAAACATATATTTAATACTTGCGCCGGGTATTTAATGTTCGGCTCCGCCCGAACTTAGACTTTCTTACTTGTTTATTAATCATTTTGGTTTTATTTGATTATGTGTTTAATCAAATAAACAATTCTATTGACGTTACGCGGCTATACACTTAAGGCACATTGATGTTGTTGCTATTGCTCTTTATTGGATGTGGCTATAAATTATGCGCAAGTAGCATGAGGAGCTTTCAGTTGATTTCCGGCAGTGGCGCGTTCAACTTTTCAATTCTGAAACATAATTAGCCAGGCTAGTTACGGGACGGTTTATTGTACTACTTTGAAGCAATTAGGAGTAGATGTGAACAATTTTTGTTTTAATCCAACGAGCATCGTTTTTTCATTGAAAAAGTAGACTAAAATAAAAAAAAAATAATTTTTAACTCATTGGCGTTTTTTATGTTCATCTGAAAGTGAAATAATACGAAAGTAAATTAAAATCTTCGAGGAAAAAATTAATATAGTTAATCAAAAACCATATCGAACTTAGTTTTTTGTCGAAAAAATTAAGTCAATAAAAGATATGCAGTTCCAGCTTCGAATTAGGTTAGTTAAAAAATTCTATGCACTCGAAATTTATTGTTTTTGATGTAATCTCCTAAGCGTCCATGTATGTACATATGTACATTGCCGGAAAAAAGTGTTGGCAGCAAAGAGAATTTTTTACAATGAATGCAACAACTTTATTATTTAAACTGTTTTCCGCTAAAAAATATGGTTCATATTACAATAAAAAACATAAAAATATAATTTCTAAAATTTGTGCAACCATCAGGAAAGTTCAATAAATTTTCATAAAGATTTGTATGTTTTTAATCAGATTTTTTTTTAAGAATTTTTTCGAGTATGCTGATTTATATTCCATTAAATTTTAGTTCAAAAAAGTTCAAGTTTAAAGCAGCTAAGACTTACCGTTGATTTTTGGCAACCTTTTTACGTATTTTCTTCAATTTCGAAAGTACCCTTAATGGAAAAAATGTGAAACACCATCGGCCAAAAAATTCTCAAAAATCAACGCGCGCGAAGTTTTAAATACTTCCAGCTTGAATTTTGGGTACTAAAATTTAATGGACTACAGATCTCCATACTCGAAAAAAATTTGTATTGAAAAGTTTGAAAATCTTTATGCCAATTTATTGAGCTTTCATGAGTTTTGCAAAAATTATATAAATTATATTTTTATGATTTATCTTGGAACGCGGTAGGGGAAGGATTCAGTTGTATATAAAACTCGGCAAAAGTCAAGAAGGATCGCATGATTTTCTGTAATTAGCGAGTTTTTGTTATAGCGTGCTTCACTCTTTCTAAACTTGCCATATTCTTTGATAATTTTCGGATCAATTTGCTGTTCTTCATGACAGATATTCTATTCCCACCATATCCCTAGTTTGCGTAAGCCTCAGAAAAAAATTAATTTTGCGTAGTTTTCTAAAAAGAAAAAAATTATTTATTGATTTAAAGATTCGTTAAATAAGGATATGGAGTCCCCTTACTTGATGTTATTTAACCATTTAAACTAGCTTAAAATAGGACTAAAGTAATTGGCACGTAGCCATAGTCGAAATAAAGTCCACTGAAAAGTTAGTTGCAGGTATTTTTTACAGGCATCCCATTGGAAACATATAACATTGGTAGAGGGCTTCGAGTGTACGAATTTGTTGTAACATCAGGAGTTGAAGACTAGTCTCTTAAAATTTCCTCCAATCACGTCGTAAGCGGGTTTCCCATGTGAACTTGCAACAAAGTTCCATTCTGCCATTTTCTTGAAAGGATTTTCACGATTTCAGACCTTTAGTAAAGTTAATATCATTTATTCATATTGTTTTTGTTTTTTACACACCTTTCCTCTTTCAAAAATATACAATTTCATAAAATTTCAATGTCTATTTATCATATTGCTTGAGCGTTAGACTATCTAGAGTCCATACGCATAAATAGCCCATTACGCCCATTTGGGTACTTCAAGTTGACATTATAGAGAATGTTTTTATGTAAAAATAAAAATAAAAAAAATAAAAAAATTTTAAAAAATGTACAAATAAAGCCCATAATAAAAGTTTCGTTAAAAGGTTTCCAAGATACAGCACTTTAATGAAAGGTATGTCTGACGTTTTCTTAAAATTTAAGTCCTGTGTAAATAGGCAGCCCTACGTCATATCGGCAAAATATGCTGCACGTATATTCATGTCACCTAGACCTTCAATGTCTTCAACTTTCATCCAAATCCTGAGAAGTCACGCACAGCGGTGGCCGCGGTGACATGAAATGCGTCTTCTTATAATTGTTGTTTTAGTTATCAAAAAATATAAAAGTAGTTTGATAAACTAGCCAAAATAGCCCAAAATTTGTGTGGGCTTAGATTTATGGGTAAGAATTTTGTTCCACATACATTTCGGAATCTCAGCGACAGTAAAGATCCATGAATAATACTGAATAACAAAAGAGTTGATTGGCTAAGCGCACGTAATACATACTTCTGTATAATGTTAGCATCTTTATAAAAATATACATATTTATTAATTGTAATATGTATTTTTGTAATAATTATGATACGTAATTACATTCACTCTTTTACAGTTTCTACGCAGCATGTTTGCTGTTAATCGCCCAACTGGCAGTGGCACAAGTACCATTTCCGCGCAGTTGTCCAGAGGTGAAAGTGCCCAAGGATTTTAATGCTGATGCTGTAAGTAAATTACATACATACATGCATGCATATCTTCATATGTTGAACAAGAAATAATTTCAAAAAATTTTAATCTTTTCAGTACATGGGCACCTGTTATGAATCAGTGCTGTGTAAGTGTGAAATCATTTTCAATTTTAAATCAACAATTTTTTTCTATCCAGTTTTCATTACTTATTCTTCGCTTAGGATTCAGGTTTAAAATTTTTGAATTTTCCATTCTCTCAAAGCAGCTATGAATTCACACATCAACATATTCATAGCAAGATTGAAAAAACCAATGCCCAATCAAAAAAAGGTTTAACACTGAATGAGTATTGAAAAGGCTGCAATCTTTTATGTGTGTGCATTCTTTAACTCAGTACCAATCATTAGTTCAAAGACACCCTGGTAAATAACTTTCTGATAAAAAGGAAGATTTTTGACAATTGCTCAATTGTAAAAATTCAAACCGGCGTTACCCAATTTAAGTTTTTTGGTAGTGGGGATTTTATATCATATGTTTGGGATTATATATAAAACAGTTGTATTAACATTTACGTTTTAAATATAATTCATGTTTTATCTTGAAAATGTTTAAAATTTACATTAAATTAGATAACTTCGCATAAGCTTTACATTTAGGTTGATAAAATTTTAGTGAAAATATTTTAAAAATCTTAGTGTTTTTAATAAAAAAAAAATAGCTCATCATAAAAATTGTATCGCCGTTCGGCGTCGGCGTAAGTTTGTAGGTCCCTCCCATTTGTGTGACAGCAAAGGCGCACGCTACAAATCGGAGGAGAAGCTCGGCCTAAACTTAGCAAAAGTGTCAAGGCCAAAATATGATTATTATAAATAAAGTTAGTTTCAAACAGGTCGCAACCCTCTTCAAACACCTCAAAAGTATTCCCAATATTATTTAGCTGTGAACCCGCATGAGTCCGAAATTACCATTTTTTACCAGAATTTCCAGATTTTACCGGAAATCGTACTTGGTTTTCTGGCAACTGAGAGGACAAATAAGAGAGTAAGTAAGGTCATCTCTTTGTCAGAAGATACCTGGTGGTACATTCTGGTAAATGTGTCAAAAGATCCAATGTAGTGTGGTTGACAACCAAATTGTAAACAAAAGAGAAGTGCACTCTGCTAATGCATGTTGAAAAGTAAATAATTCCTTGCTTGAGTAGATGCTAATGAGTTTTGGTTAAATTACAAAACGCTAAAGGTATTAGCCGTCATTTTACGTTTAAAAACTTTAAAACTTTAACACAGTACCACCCTATACTCTATATGTGATTGACCATTGAACTAAATCGTTGTTTATTTGGGTAAGATTAAAATATATTTTACTATTCAATATTGGAGTTGGTGTGAAACAAAAATTAATAATTGATTGTTATGTATGCAAATGAGAACTACAATTCTGAGCTTATTGAGCACCTCTTAGTCAAAAACAAAGGCAATTTTGCTTGATCAAGTTTCGAATCTACGAAGAAAATGTTTTTAACAAACGAAAGGTTAATAATAAAATTTGAAGGATTTAAGATATTGCGTATGGTAGCATGAAACGTCACAATCTTCTTAATTGTCAGGCTGTTGATATGGCTACGAGAAAGTGACAATGCAAACACATAGCTGAATATTTCATACTTACAGTGGGATAAACTTCAAACCTCTAATATAAATTAGTTAAATTTATTTATTATTTTTTTTTATCAATTTTAAGTTTTCGTTTGGAATAATTTTCATGAACTTATCTATTAGGAGATCTCTTTGGAAAATTACCGTACATCCGATATCTATTGAAATTTTGACATCCTCACTTTTTGGAAAAAGAAGTTCAAGATACAAGTTTATGTGCAAAAAATAAATTAAACAATAAAAGTCTCCTAATGTATATGGAACATATAATAGAAACATTTTTATTTCATTACCCAGACTTTATGAATAGCCTACTCTAGAAGTAATAGTATAAATTCCGAATTAGTAAGTTCAGTCAAGACGTCATTCAAAAGTTTTGAAGAAAATCACTTTTCTCTTTTGTGAAAATTTGGGACTATCTTATGCGAGTATTGTCGACAAAATTTTAGTCTATGAATGACTAAAAATTAACGAATAAATGGTTAATCGCGATTAATGGTTAAAATTAATTAAGCGATCGCTGTGGTGTAGTGGTTAGAAGTGCGCACTACCATTCCGCAGGGTGAGCGTCCGAGCCCAGTTCCGGCCAACATAAAAACGAAAATGTTTTTTGTAGTAGTGGTCGGCCCCCGGCAGGAGTCGGCGTAAAACTGTAGGTCCCTCCCCTTTGTGCGACAACATGGCGCATGCCACAATCGGAGGAGTAGCTCGGCCAAACACTAACATATGTCGATGGTCCTCTGCAATAACGGCACAAATCAAAATTTTAGGTTTAGAAAAATACATAATTTGAAAGCTTACAGTATGACTGCATATAATCCGCAATAATTACGTTCCAAGGCATATTATTGCTAAATTACGAAACAAAAAATCTTTAATTGGCTCTACTGAAATATATGAAATTTTTAGTTGTGTCGATAGGTAAGCGCCTTTCTATTATTATTAGTAATCATCAGTACAATTTCAAATTACATAAACCCGGTCACAGCCCTTTTTTGTATTCGACGCTTCCAGAAATCACATAATACATAAAATAAATAAAAGCTGTTTTGATTAATATTACATAAACTGGAAACTGTTAAAAATAAGTGCGCTTGTGTACAGAGATTTTAGAACCTATTTAGTTCCTAAAATGTCTGCAACACATAACAATAAAAATGCACATCAAATTGCTAAGAATGATGAAGGAAATCGATTCAGACATGCCTGTTTAACTGGCCGTGCGTGCTCAAAACAAACACATGTTAATTAAGGAGCTATTCAAGTATTATGTAACCACCAGTGGAAAGCGGGGGTCTTGGTTTGCTTATTTTTAATAACAACGGGCAACATTTCTTCAAATAAGTAAAACATTAATTACACACGCACAAATTTTGCCTGCAATTTCGATCACAATTGAACACTGCACTTCACTCTCGTTTCGAATTTTTGAAAGCGTTTTTTAAGCTATTTGATGGTTTAACACTTCTTGTGGGCACTTGATATTGTAAAAAAAATATGCGCAATTCGATCCCTACCTAAATTTTTTTGTAAAGAACGCCCGTTTGCTTTAAATTTGTAAAAATACAATTATTTTTTTATTTTGTTTACATCTGTCATTTGTTACAAATGACGAAAAGTCCAAGAGTTGCCAAGTATAAATATCTTTATATCTATTTATTAAAATAATAATTGACAATAATAATTTATTTAATTAATACTTTATTAAAATACAAATTTGAAGTGCAAATACATTTGTAAAACTGCTTATCACAAAATGTTATTAATTGTTTGCAAGCATACTATAGTTTTCATGCATTTTGAGAATAAATAATCTAATATGTGTACATATATATCGTCGTTTAAAGTACAAAACCGCGTATCGTCATTCTGCAAAACCGCGTAACTGACATTTGCTGCCAAAAATTGGATTTGCTCACAAAAGCTCTTGGCTCAATTCTTATCCATTCGTCCTGAAAGCCAGAAATACGTTTGCTTTATAAAAAAGAGAACCATTTTGAAATATGGGTGATTCTACCCTCTAGAAAATAATTTATGCAATTACGCGGTTTTGCATTTTCTTGATACGCGGTTTTGTACTTTAAACGACGATATGTATAGCATGTATTTACGGCGGCCGCTGTAGCAGAGTGATTACATGTGCGTACTTCCACTCCATAGGACCATGGTTAAATACCTGGTCAGATCATAAATAGCAGTCGTCCTTCGGCACGCAACGGCAAACCTTCGAGTATATTTCTGCCTTGAAAACTCTTCTTATAAAATCAGAACTCATGCCTCAAGTTTGAGCAGAAGTTCGGCCAAACACTTAGAAAAATATTTTAGCACCAAATATTCATTTGTTTACTTATTTTAAGGGAGATGGTAATCTTCGGGTTGCACATTTTGAGTACAAAAATTTCAACCCTGATACAACAAATAGTATTAGTACTGAATGATAATGACAGATTGCATTCCCATAAACGTCCAATCATACATGATTGACTTTTTTTTTTTTGCATTCACATTCTCTATGTGAATGGGTGTCAACCATTCCATAACACACTACATATTTTGTGTTTACAATTTGTAACCAATCTCAAGAGTGGTTGTTAAATTTTTAAAATCAAACAATCACATTTTTGAAACGAAAAAAATGAGAATGCACACTCCATTGATTCAATCATTACACAGCTCTGATATTTACATTAGGGCGCATCACTCTCACTACAAAAAAAAAACTGTTTTTCCATCGAAATTATAAAATTTGCTTCATTTTGAGACTTCCGCCTTATTTTGAAAAAAAAATATTTAAATTTATTTCGACCGATTTAAAATTTGCATACAAAAAAATTTAATTTATTTGATTCCGTTGATAAAACTTTTAAATATTTTTGTGCAGACGTTTTTAATGGTTAACTCTTCTATCATTGGAAAAAATGTCTTGAAAAACTTATTTTATATAAAAAACTAAATTTTTAGAGCTATTTTCAAATTGGTACAGCTCCCGTAAATTTAAAATTATTATTTTCCGAAGCGGAAGTCTTAGCATAAAATTATTTTATTATTTCGAAGGAAAACCAGTACTGGATTTTTTTTTTTGTATGCCGAGGGATGGACCCTAATGCACAAATTATATGTATAAAATTAAATATATTTGGAATTTATAAGAAACCCCGAGATGGTGTCACGGATAAACTTCTGCGAGTACGTGAGATGTATGTTTAGATACTTTCATACCTTTTCTGGTAAAAAGGATAGAGGTTATCACCAAAGGTTTACAGGGTGGTCAGAGTTACTTTTATGCCCAAGGAAGGGAGGGATTCTCATGTATACCCCAAAGTTTCTTTTACTCACCCTTGGAAGATAAGTTGAGCTTCACATCGTAAACAGGACTCCTTTTCCTAAATTAGCAAGCCTACTCCATGATCTATGGAATCACCTCTATGCTGCCGTGAAGAGATTATGAAATCCCTTTTTAAGAGGGAATATACGGGCGGTGTTTTCCTTCATATTGATGGTGTTTCTTATAACATTCCCACTGAGATAATCGCAAATTTCCTGGGAACTCGGCGTCGAAATCAATATTCTCACTTCTATTTCTCGCGAAGAAGCGCCAGTGAATTCATTTACAGATCGATACAAAATTTGAGGAATTGATTTTTATTCCCCCTTAACTATGTTTTATGCCCTAATAACTCTTATTTCTAAATATTAAAAATTTTTATTCACTTACGTATGTATGTACATATTTTCCCCGTTTCAGAACTACTTTGGATAATGACCCGCGAACGTAAGCCTTCACCTGAAGCTGTGAGTACAGCTAAGAAAATTATGGATGACAATAATTTACCACAATCGTTCCTGCTGATCGCTGATCAAGAAAATTGCCCAGAGGTGTATCCCAGTTATGGCGTGAATATACATTTTGGAGGTGATAACTCTAACACCAACAACAATGCTAATAAAATCAACAAAACCACCAACAAAGCCCATAGTTGCTACAGCCACCAGCACCCAAAGTCCCACTCCAGCTGACATAGATGAATTGGATAACACAGCGGAGACGGCAGCCAATGTTATTGAAATGGCATGAGAGTTATCAGGCGCATTTGGCAGCGCATCGTCGACATGGTGTCGTGGTTCTTTGCTTTGGCTTAAATGAGTTTTTTGACTTTTTATACAATTACATTTATCACGAGCCTTTTAACGGCTTTTATGACACTAAGTTTTTATACGAGTATTATTTAGATTGTATTAAGTAGTTTTAAGTACCTGATTAAATAAAAAGCATAATTTTTCAAAAAGCAGTTTTTAGACTTATTGCACAATAGAGCTGTCTTTGGCCATAAATGACGTATATACTTTAAACTGTACCACCTTACAAGAAAAAAAGTGCGCCGTTCACTCCTGAGTCTAAAATATTTTCGCAAGAAAATTTTGAATTTCTTATTTTTTTGGCCGCTCCTATGGGCCCGTCGCCTTTTTATATTTTTCGCTGGCACCTACATTCGGCAATAAAAAAGAATTCTTTTAATATAGTTGTACTGGAATAATACGAAAACTTCCTTTGCAATAGTTTAATGATTTTTAGAGAGCTTTAATTCACTGCCATTAGGGTGGTACGTTAGGGCGAGTTGGAAAGATACTCTAAGTTCAAAAATTAATAGTCCAGTAGCTTCGGTGCGATTACCACGCTTAGTTATAGCCAAACAAATATATGTTGTGCTTGGTTTTCATTAGGTCAAAACTAGAGATGGGCAAGGGACCAAATATTCAAACCCCGATCCCGCCCATCCCCAAATTCAATTTTTAAGTCCCGAACTCGCCCATCCTGACGTGTTTCCAAGTTGTACCGCGGGTCCCGTGGCTCCCGAAATCTACCACTAACAGGTATATACTGCACGTTACCGAAGGTTTTGTAACCGGAAAATTTTGTTACCAAAAAATGTGACTAGTTCTTGTCGCCGCGATTCTAGGTAGGTTGGTAATGCAGTTAAAATATTAAGCAATTCAGCTATGATGATTTGTGGAAATTCTGGCATTGCATATTTCACCATGCAATATTTTGCTACCAGATTATGAGATGGGTTAAAGGGTTTAAAATTTAACACGAACTTTCTTTACCGGTTACAAGATTTTATTACCGGTGCATAATAGACCTGTAAGAAAGATTCACATGTCTTTTAAATTAATTTTTGGGTAATAAAAAAGATAATCTGCCTTATGCTGAATATCGTTATCGTCATCGTCATCGTCGACGAACGGCAGCAACATCGCGGGCGATGGCCGTATCGTCACTTTGACTGGCGATGACGATGGTGAATGCATACGATGAATGATCTGTCATCATTTGTTTTGGCTTTACCGCTCGTTTGCCCAACGCCACCCATCCCGGCCATTTTGAAATCAGTACCGTGGGTCCTGCGCCTCCCTCTCTAGTCAAAATCACTGACATCAAAAACTGCCTTTATCTGACAGCTATTTGGTGTCAAATGCGTGTTCATTAAATCTTAAAAACAGACCAAATGTCGATATCGCAGTGCATGTCAAAGACTGTCGTCAAATTTCGGTGTCAGGTGATTGGCATTCCGTTTTCATTACTGATGACAAATTTGAAATTAAATTTTTACAATAAGTCTAGAATACGGACCTTGTAACTATAGACAAACCAAAAATGTAACTCGATAGAGCAAAATTATTTAGCGCAAGTAAAAAATTAAGACGTTATAAGAGGTTAAGTTAAATTTTTCGATATTTTGAAATATTAATATCTTATGAACTACATAACCGATTAAGGAACTAATGATGACAAGATAAAGCTGATTAATTAATTTATTTATTTTTTATTTATTTATTTATTTAAGATATAGTACGGTAAGACATGAAGTCTTTTCAATGTACATATTTGACAATTTAATCACAAAAATTTACTTAAAATAACGATGGCTAGAATTTAGCTTTAAATTAACAATAACAGAAAAGTAATACAAATACTAGAAAAGAGGAAAACAAGAGAAAAGAAAGGATACTACACAAAGAGGTTTGTAACTGCCGTTTTGAAGCATCTAGTCGATTCTATACATTTAATTGACACTGGTAAAGAATTCCACAGTCTGACAGCACTATCAAAGAACAATCTAGAGGCTGTTAATGTTTTATATCTGGGAACAATGATATTATGCGTGCGAGATGACTGAACAAAGCTCAATTTTTGAAAAAGATAGCCAGGCTGACGGTATCTTATTATTTTAAATAAAAATAAAATATTGCGGACAGTAAGGTAGTTTTCCAAGCTGAAACCAAGACAATTATTTACATACAACGAAATATGATCAAACTTTCGTTTAAAATATACAAATCTGGCAACATCATTGTTTAGAGCTAAATTTAATTTATTTTTAGATTCACAATTAAGATTACCATATATCAGCTCAAAGTAAGAAATCTGAGGAACGATAAGAGCCTTTACAAGTTTAAGTTTTACGTTAATTGGTAGACAGTAACATGTATACCATAGGTTTCTTGGAGTATAATATATCTTTGATATAGTGTAATTAATATGGTCAATGCAAGTTAAACGTGAGTTTATTTTAAATCCAAGGTTAGTGACTACCGATTGAAATTCGATCGCTGTACTGTCAAGCACAATAGGCGATAAACTACTCAGGTCAAAAGACTCGTGCGCTATAGGTAGTGCCTGAGTTTTGGCTGCGTTTAAAGAAAGGCCATTCGTTTTGGCCCAGAATGATATTCTTAATAGGTCATCATTTAATCTAAACACTAAATCTTCACCTAGACCAATAGGACGGGAGTAGTATATCTGAGTATCTTCAGCATACAGGTGTATAGAGGCATTTTGGCAGCAATGAACAATATCATTCACAAAAATAGCAAATAGTATCGGAACCAGAATTGATCCCTGCGGCACTCCAGACTTCTCTGCGCTGCGTTGCGAAAAGATATCTCCACATTGGACTTGTTGCAGCCTATTCGAAAGGTAGCTTTCCATCAATTTAATTGATGTTGCATGAAAACCGAAGTAGTGTTTTAGTTTCAAAAGCAGAATATTATGGTTTACTGTATCGAAAGCTTTGGAAAAGTCTAGAAGTACTAATATGGTGAGTAGTTTACTATCAAAAGCAGGGCGAAAGTCGTCCATAACCTTTACTATGGCTGTTGAGCAGCTGTGGTTAGGTCTAAATCCAGACTGAAACTCACTCAAGAGGTTGTTTTCATTCAGATGAAACACTATTTGATTGGAAATAAACTTTTCAAATACTTTTGATAGTGCCGGTAAAACACTGATAGGCCTATAGTTAGAGGCGGAGTCATGAAGGTTACTTTTGGGAATTGGGACAACATTTGCCACTTTCCATTGGTTTGGGAAGGTAGAAGAGGTTATGACAAAATTTATTATGTGAGTAAGTGAGGGAAACGCGTGAGGAAGAATCAGTTTTAAAAAACGCAAACTAATACCATCCACACCAACGGCATTCGATTTTATGGCATAGACACACTTTACAATTTCATGTTCAGTGGCAACATCGAACGTGAATTCATAGGCAGATTTAAAGGCTAAAGTTTGATTTATCTTATATGACGAAATATTTGTTTGCTTATTTGCACCTATAAAATATGAGTTCATCACATTGACATCAACGGTGCAGGTTTTCTTATCCTTAGCGCAGACTCCCATTGAATTTATATTTTTCCACATAACCTTGGAGGGAACGTTAGCATTAAATTTAGTTTCGAGATAGGCCTTTTTTGCCTGACGTAGGCTTGCAATTATTTCATTTCTTACATTTTTATATTGGTTCCAACGATCATCAGTGGGCTTCCGTTTCCAGTATTTGTAGGCCGTATTTCGCTTTTTATAAGGCTTAGAGTGGATTTGGTGAACCACGGCTTTCGCTTGTGAAAAATTTTAATATTTCTCATAGGCACATATTTTTCAAACAAAGATTTTAACCGCGTGTTGAAATGGTTTAGATTATTATCAACGTCTGAGAAGAACCAACAGGAGTCAATCCAGTGAAGCACTTTCTTCAAATAACTCAGTCCTGTTTACGTTTTTGTAATCCCTAAACGGTAAGTGGGTAATTGGTTTCACTTTGCAAAATTCTATACAGTATATTTTGCTTAGCTGCCCATCCTTCGCTGCCCTTTGCACGAAAAACTTGTGCACTTAACCGAAAAAAGCACTTAAGCGAATTTTCTTTACTACTTCAATGAGGAAGGTATCCGAATCCCTATGAAACCAAATAATGGAGGAGCACTTACCACGTAGAAATTACTGCAAGAGAATTTTTTTTCCGAATGGTATCTAATTATCTATATAACTACATAAAATAATTGCCGTTTTCGATGTTCTGCGAGATGAGCAAAATAAATAATAGCTTGTAAAATTAGGGTAAGTGTAGAGCCAGTGCAGGTAAACGTAATACTTTCTTTGATAATTGATAACAGTTGCAAATTTTTAAGGCAGGTATCGCTAATGTGCAGGTATGTTGAATGCAAGTATCGGAGCAGTTTCCTTATAAATGTTAAAGCACAAAGGCAGCAAAGCAAAATATACTGTATTATAACATAAAAACATCAATTCATGGTCAGACACACTAGCTAAGGGAAATTGGTCAATATGGTTTACATTACCAATTACACTTACGGCAAAAAGGTCCAACATGCTTGGCTTACACTCCGGTGCAAAGCGTGTTGCATATTTGTTGGCAATAGTAATGCCACTAGCATTAAAGCTGCTTAGTAAATGGGCGGTTGTAGGTGTTCTGTTCGACATTTTTAGCCATTTGAATCGTGTACTTTATTCTACTAGAATTCAATAGGCTACAAAACTGCATACTAAGAATTTAATTGAAAAACTCGAAATTTCAACGAAAATTTGTAGATTTTTTTTTTAAATTGCATAAATTTTTAAGGCAGTGTCACTCGATTGGTACATTTGTACAGATTTGTAAATTTTTATATTAGGCTATTGGTAAACAAAAATGGGAAAATTTTTTTTGTAGTCAAAATATTAGTGCAGTATTCGGAACACATCAAGATAACCAACCGTTCAGCTATGGGAAAACCAAAAAATAGTGCTTTTTACGCTGATTTCAACTATATAAATATAATTTCCCGCAATTAAAAAGTAAAGAAGATATAAAAGGTTAAAGAACATTTTTGTGATATTTTAACCTTTTATATCTTCTTTACTTTTTTAAGCCAGAAATATTAAAAAACAAATACCAAATAGAATTTTCCTTTTGGTGTACCCCAGTGATGTAGCCTTGGGAAAGGATGAGGTAACTAGAATTCCCTTTCTGTGTGGTAAACCTGGGGCTGCCGCCCCAGTGATGTCTATTATGGTTACTGGGTGTTTTATAAAAAAGTCTTGTATATAAAAATGTGTATATAAAAATGTCTTGTGCAAATGAATATTTAACATTTTTCAAGCGAAAAGACGCAAATGAGAATTGTGATTTTTGGCCATTTTTCTAAGGGATCCCTAGAGAACCATAGGGGACGTAGGTGGTCGGGGGTTGAATTTTTGTCAATCGCGGTTCATTCCCTCTCCAAACACGCCACGCCCACTTACCTTTCGTCCACCGCCCCTTTAACGAACGGCCATAATGGAAAGCCAACCCGTTTAATTAACTACAATATGCATTTGCACATACATGCATTTATATTTTTTATTATAACTGAATTCTGAAAACTCAAAAGCAAATCATAATATAATATGAGTACCAAATTAAAGGTAAAAACTTGCACTTTCTAAATAATATAAATTTTTTTAGCATTGCTTATGGACTTTTTTTAAAATAAGGTTATTTTATGAAAAAATTATCAATTTTTTTTTGTTTTATAATATTTTTGGCTTAAGTATATAAAAAAGCATACACCTTTTATATATCAGTTTGAAGACAAATTAATTGTCCTTATTTTGACATCATTACCTTTTGAATCAGTTTGGCAGTTTAGAAAATATTAATATTTTAAAATATCACAATTTTTTTGTTTTACCTTTTATATCTACTTTACTTTTTAATTGCGGCAAATAATATTGATATAGTTAAAATCAGCGTAAAAAGTGCTAGCAATCTGCATTTTTAGTTTTTCTGTAGCTGAACGGTTGGTTATCTTGATGTATGCCCAATATTCTATTGAAAAATTTCAATAAATTAATTTTCGTGATGGGGATAGTGAAAAATATTTTGGGTGTTCAAACAATTGGGATACGATTTACACCAAATTTTGGCAAATACCCAATCGTGTTACACTGCCTTTAAACTTGTATTTATACGGAAGTTGGTAAAGAACGAACTATAAAAAACTAACCGAAATTAAATAACAACAAAAATAATATTTTAAAACTTGTCAAAATTTGGTGCGGCTATAATTTTTTCGACTACTGTACATAAGTTGACTATGATTACTCGGTCGAGCATAATGCCACTCATATTTGACTTACAAACAAAATACGGGCAGGAATTTCAAGATTTCAACCCTGTTTTTATGAAAACTTTTATTTTTATCAGTATTTTTTTTTAAATCAAAATATGTTGAAATAAAAGTGAAACTAAAAAAAATTTTGCCACGCGCGCGAATTGTTGAGAGTTGGCCATCTTTCTGCATTGTGTTGGCGTTGGCGTTGCCCAACTTTGGTTATGTGGAGACTTTCATATAAATGCATGTATTCATAGTCAACTGTCGAATCGACGCCAACGCCCAAAGTTGTATGTAAACGGGCCTTAACACTCCTAACATTAATAAATATGTTAACATATGTGTGTATGTGCATGTTATGTAGCAGCTGCAATATTATCGACGCTTTTACGATCTAAAACCTTCACTGCTTCGCTGTCGGGATGCTTTCGTACATATATGTACCCACGAATTGAAAATGCACTCACCAAACGTTTCTGTATCTTCATTTGAGTTGCGTATTGCATTAGGTCAATATCGCGGAGAATTAAAGACTTGCGCCTAGATTTAAAAAAGCCAGCAATCGCTTTAAATAATAGCTCGACCCTATTAAGCTGGCATTTCAGGGTACTATTTTATATATATATAAGGAAATTTTGAAAGTTTGGGTGGGGGGGGCGGCTCGAGCACCCCCCTGCCCCTACCTGGGTACGCCCATGGGTACAATTGTACCTTTTTTCGACGTTTGATGACTTAAAGGTACATTAGGTACAGTCACTAGATTTTAGGTACAATCATCATTTGATCAGATGCATTTTTAGTATTTTTTTCCTTTACCGTGCTAATATATTTACTTATAGGCACGGGAAAAGCTTCGCCTTCATTTTGAAGAATAAACAATTATAAAGAAAAGTGGCCAATAGGAAGAAATTAAAAAAGTAATATTATGTATTATCTTAAACATTTTACATTGCATTTACAGCAGCCACTACGAAAAATTAACACTTTACTTAGCTATCCTAAAATTCGTAGTTTTTTTTTCTTCTATTGATTCAATGGCATTTACGGTCAAATGAGTGAAAACAAATTGTCAAATGGGTCTAAAAATGGTATTTTGATTGATTTAGATCAGAGTAGGCTTTCAGGCGTGTACATGCGCTGTTAAAGCGGCTATTTGTAACTTTTTGGCCCATATTTAATATCATGGATAAAGGAAAGAACGTTGTGTCAAAATATGTCGACAAATTTTGTTGTCAAAATATGACATAATGAAAACCAGTCTTTATTCGCTCATACAGTCCAGTGTCTAGGATGTCTTCAAATTTCATATTTTCTATAGATGAGAACTATAGCTATCTGACCCATATTGGCTTTTTTATTTCTGAAAATACATACATACATATATTTAAAATACTTTCGAAGTTACTTACGGCAATTTGATTATTTTCTCTAGACTTGCTGCACCTTTTAAAAGGAATCGGATAAATTAGCAGACTTTTCCTGTTGTTTTATAAAAAGCTGGATAAAGAAATATGTTTTAAAGTGTATGTTTTTAAAGTGTGTTTTTTGTTTTTTTTTTCGCTAATATTTTCAGTAGACAAAAACAACGCTTCTACGATTCCCATTAGACTATATTCTATAGATATAGGCCCAGTTAATAAACACCTTAGCATGTGTAAAGTAAATCCGTCTTTTGTATTCCTGTTACAAGGGGCTGTCCATATATTACGTAAGACCTTTCGGGTAATTTTCGAGATATTCTTCAAACCGGTTTTTGTCCACCACCTATTACTCTTTGTTGTCAATCAATGTTGACAGTACCTTCTCCGACAGAAGTACAAGAAAATAATCATTTCATACCATTATTCCTAAGAATGGCACTGAAAGTGACTATTCCGTGCACTTACAAAAGTATACCTTATGATTTTTTTTGTCCCTCAGTGAATGACCAACTTGAGGAGAGAATATGCAATGTATGTGGTAAGTACTTTGCATCAAATAAGGCAATAAGCATTCCCTAAAAGCTTCACTTGATCTTTTCTGAGCCTCAGCGTCGAAGAGCAAAGAGGATAATTTCACGACGCGGGCGAGAGCTCATATGTGTCATCACAGAAAATGAAACAGAGGATATTATTGAGTGGGTGAATCAAGAAGAAATTTAAGTGGACTGTGAAAATGAAATACCTTTGAGTGAAAAAGAAGTACGACATATCCCTGTGGCTACTCCTCTTTCAGATTGGCTGGCTGGACCGTGGACCACAGAAACCGAAAACAAAGAAAGACTAGTATAACTATGTAATGAAGTTTTTAAGACTGACTAGGCATACATCCTATATTTCGTCGCTCGAATAAAGAAACAGTGTAAATGCCACATACACTATTATTCGATAATTGCACCATTGGATAGACAATCCTTTAATCTATTAGAAAAATCAAAACAGGCGAAAACTCCCTTACGTAATATATGGACAGCCCCTAAATAAAATTTATAAAAAAAAACTACAAATGAATGATGTAACTTTTTTTAGGTACAATCTGTCTCATTTAGGTACATTTATTTTATGATATTAGGTACAATCTGAAATTTCCATTTTTCATCCCTGGTGAGAACGTTTTTGTTTTGTTCGCCATTTTCGTCGCGCAGTTTTTCCAGCGCACTCACTCTTTCATCAATAGTTTTAATTGCTGATTTGAGGTTACTTAGCTCAGCGGAGACTTCACCAATTTTTTGCATTACGCGCTCTTTACTCTCGTTCAATTTTTGGATAATGCTCTCCATAAATGTTTCCAATGTATTTTCCATTATCGCCAACAAACGAACCGTTGTTGGGCTGCTTGCTCCTTTGGATTGTTTTTGTACTGGAGTTTGTTGTGGAGAGGAGACATTGCGGGCGCTTTTCCTTTGTTGTGACACATTTGCTCACTGAATAAACTTGTGTTGTCTCAATATTTTATATTTTCATAAAATTACTTTTTTTAAGAGACTGAGCCACAATTAAAAAAAAAAATTCTCCCCTTTTTATAAGTTAGCCTCCGAAATCGAGATGTGGGCCTTCGAAGTTCGAAATTGGAACTGTGGTAAAAAATTATTTTTAATTATTGTATGTAAACAACTAAAAAAGTAAAAATATGGACGTGATCCGCCTTTTGCTCTTATTGAAACGGTATATAACTTTTTTTGGGTGCAAACTTATATTACAGGTGCTATAAGGGGTCAAAGGTCAGATCTTCAAAAATTTAAAAACCTTATATTTCAGAAAATTTGCTTTGTGGTGGAACTAGAATTTTTTGCTAAATTTTGTTTTACAAAAAAATTTCAATAAAAAAAAACTTGCATTTTTAAAGAAATTTACAATTTTTTGGACAAAAAACCGCGGTAAAAAAAAATTCTTTTACACATTGGTTACCAGCAACCATAGCAAAAACGTGGTGGAATTGGAACAAAATACTGAGAAAAAATGTTACACTTGAGGAATTTCGCCCCATACATATAACTACACAGGGATTATGCTGCAAGAAATTAATTTGTATTCGAAAACACAAGCTCCCAATTAACGTTTTTGATAGTATCATAATCCACTACTTCAGATTGAAACAACGGATAATTACGTGCAACAGTTGCTTAATTTAATTTTTATAATTTTAATTTTTTTGGCAATTGGGATAATTTACAAATGAAAGTAATTAAAAGAAAGACACTTGCAAGGCAGCATTCTAATTTACTTTCCTAAACAAATATTGCCTAATATTCTGGAACACGAATGCATTTGGATGTATTCAAAATAAACTACGATAAGGAAACAGGTGTTAAATCTTTTATCTTTTTGTATGTACTAACCCCCTCTTTGATAACGCTTTTTTGACTTGTTTCTTCTCACAAGTTACTCATACGTAATGACGAACCCTAAGGCAGCGGACCCTATAGGAAAGATTTTCACTAACAATTATTTTATAAGCAAAAAGTTTTAGTAAATGATAGATCGAGCGAGATGATTTTTTTTTATTTTCTTATCATTTTATATATTATTATTATTTCCTACATATGTGCTTATGTATACCTGGGATGAAAAATTAAAATCTAAATGCTTGCAAATTCCTGTCCAGACCCAAAAATCAGTAAAAGTTCCAAGAAAATACCCTAAGACAAGAAAAATGTTGCATAAACCAGCAAAATTTTGAAATTTTCCGAGGAAAGTCCCACAAAATCTCGAAAAACTTTCGAAAATTCGCAAAAGAAAATGTCGAAGTTTAGTGAAAAGCTGTGGTAAATAATGAGAACCTAAAAAAATTGTACAGTTCGAATAACTCGAAAAAATCTCAAAACTTTTCAAATAAAATATTTAACCTCGAAAAAATCACAAAATTTTACCATAAAACCAAAACGAAAATTGCGAGGATTTTCGAAGATATTTCCACAAATACCAAAAAAACACGAAAAATCTTAAAAAATAGGGAAATCATGAAGTTTATGGTTAAAATCTTAAAAACTACGTTCACCCAAACAAGACTGGAAAAATTTCAAATAAGCCAGAAAAATCTCAAGTTTAAAAACAAACTTTTATTGTATGTATTAAAAAAACTGAACAAATAACCAAGTCCCAAAAATAACTCAAATAAGGGAAATCTTAAAGTTTTGTTTTTAAATCTGAGAAAAAAACGATCACCCAAGAAATAAATTAATGACAAGGAATTTTTTGAAGAAACCAGAAAAATCTCGAGCGAATTTCGGAGAATCGCAAAAAATATCGAAATTCTTGAAAAACCTTAGCGAATTACGAAGCCAAAAATATATCCCAAAAAATCCGCAATGACAAGATATTTTTTGAATAAACCAGAGAAGTCTGGAAAATATCGAGAAAAATCGGGAAAAATATTCCCAAAGGCATCAAAAATATTAAAAAAAAAAATGGGCAAAAAGAAAATAAAACTAAAACAATGTTTGAAAAATCGATAAATGCCCGAATAAAACCGGAAAGTCACAAAGAATTTCTAATAAACTAGAAAAGCCTCGAAAACAAAACAAGATGGTAATGCATAAAATGTTGTTGTGTTGGATATTCTTTTCTAAAAAAAAATATATATAAAAAAAAAAATCGAAAAAGTTTGCCTACAAAATGGAAAGCAAAAATAACGTGGTTTGGTAACGAAATGCTACCTTGAAGCTAAGGTAAGTGTAGCTTCGGAAAACCAGCTTTCAAAAGCCGCATTATTTTCACGGGTACCAATGTCAAATTTAGACACTGAGGTACATATGGACTATAAATAATCAAGTAGTTGAAATTAGCCAAAGAATCAACTTTAAAATATTAAAAGTAAACGTCGAAAAATACAAATCCATTTGGGTAATTTTCAACTAGTTGCAAGCTAGACCACATCCAAGCACTTAGCGTGAGGAACTACAAACACATGCCAAACACTTCGAAAACTTAACTTTGTTTCCAAATTAATGTTATTTTAGCTGATTTCCAAATTACCATCATGCCACTCCGACGTTAAATTACGGTTTTCCTACAGGGATGCTTACGACTAATTAGCCCTCCTGCTACATAAGTGTTAAAAATTAATATTGAACTGCGAAAATGCGACAAAGCGACAACAACTTGTAATAAGTATGTAACTATCAAAACAAAAGTAAAAGTGTGCTTAAGCGACAAAATGATCACAGATATGCTTGTAAATATTGACATTACACTAAGCATTAGATAAAGCAATTGTTCGCGAGCCTGTGTGAGTGAGTATACGTACATAGTATGTATATCTTTTTATACCTTTCATGAGCATGAAATGGTATTATAACTTTGGTCCGATGTTTGTAAGTACCAGAACAAAAAGAGATAGACCCATTAAAATGTATACTTATATGATCAGAACGTCGAGCTGAGTTGATTTATCCATGTCCGTCTGTCCGTCTGTCCGTCTGTTTGTATGCAATCTAGTCTCTCAGTTTTCGAGATATCCGGATCAAATTTGGTAGGTGGGTGTATTTTTATAATGTATTAATTATTTGTCGGAACCGGAAGAATCGGACCACTATAACATATAGGTCCCATACAACTGATTGTTCAGATATGAGATTTTTCGTTATAACTTCTCCATTTATGCAGCTACGAACATGAAATTTTGCAGCACTTGCACCCATTATCAACAGAATGCTTACAGTGAAAATTACAAAGATCGGGTCACTATAACCTATAGCTCCCATACAACTGATTGTTCAGATATAAAATTTTTCGTTATAACTCCTCCATTTATATAGCTAGGAACAGGAAATTCCGCACTGTTTTCAATAATTATCAACAGAAAACTTACAGTGGAAATTAAAAAGATCGGATAACTATAACCTATAGCTCCCATACAACTGATTGTTCAGATATGAGATTTTTCGTTATAATTCATCCATTTATGTAGCTAGGACCATGAAATTTCGCGCTGTTTTCACTCATTATCAGCAGAAGACTTACAGTAAAAATAACGAAGATCGGGTCACTATAACCTGCAGCCCCCATACAACTGATTGTTCAGATATGAGGTCTTTTATCATATCTCCTCCATTTATGCAGCTAGGAACATGAAATTGCGCACCGTTTTCACTCATTATTAACAGAATACTTACAGTGAAAATAACAAGGATCGGATGACTACAACATATATCTTCCATACATCTGATTGTTCAGATATGGGATTTTACTGTAAAACTCCTTTATTTGAACAGCTGAAACCGATAAATTTCGTAAGATAAGGTAAGGTAAGCACATAAATAACTGTTTGTTGTTATTTTCAATATTGAAACTTTTTTAATAATTTTGTATCCTTCTAGCGCCTGCTTGTCAGTCATTTTGCTAGCATCCACCCAAATGGTGGCCAGTCAAGTTTTCAATTTGGGCCGTTGCCCCCGCACTATCACCACGGTGCAAGACTTTGAGGCATCTAAAGTAAGTAGTCTTGCATGCAAATATGGTCGCATTATCAGATAATATATGTGCATTAGGGTGGTGCTTAGAAACTCAAATGAACTATTTTTTTTCAGCCTCACCCCTCAATCGGTAATACCATGGTCACAGATATCACATATAAATTTTGGTCCCGATTGGAGACGATTAAGGCGTGTCCCACAGGGGGCATACTACAGATTCTTCTATAGAGACTCAAAAAATTAAAATTATTTTTTTTCTAATACCCAAAATTGATACTAACATAGTTGAAGATATAACATAGGTATAAATTTTGGTCCCGATTGGTCGGTTAAGACATGTCGAAAAGGGGTCAAATGCCAAATGCTTCTAAGGCCTCAAAAAATTAAAAATATTTTTTTTATGGTATTATCGATTTTGGGTATCCATATAGGAATTTGAACTCTCACCCTGCTCAGGAAATCTGATTTAAAACTTTACTTTCTACATACAAGGACCACCCTATTGTACATATAGCTATGTACGTATGAAATGAGAGTTCAAGAGCAGGGTAATTAATAAGGAGGTAAAGTAAGAGCGCGCCCAAAATCGTTTTCACAGACGGTTAAGGTGGCAATTGGGGAGAAGAGGAAGAAATGAATGTAACAAATGTTTTTAAAAAGGGATGCCACGCAAAATTTTTAAAGGGCTTGATATACATTTTTTTTAAATTCATACATACATTGTTTTCCATACCGTTGTTTTCTACTCATTTATAGCTAATAAAGAAAAAGTTTGACACTTTAAAGATATTTCCTGTCATTCCGCCAGGGTTGCCACCCTGTCTTAATTCGTTGGATATCTGAGACATTTTTTTCCAAAAACCTATTTTTCATCTTCTTTCTATATAGGCAATAAAGTAAGAAATTATTCTTGGAGTTGCCACACTTTTTTAAATTTTCGACTATGTATAAATTAAATTTTTGTGTCAAATACGTATTTTTCCCCTTCCTATAATAAATATATTTATCAAGCTATAATTTTGATATTTTGAAAGTATTGCCGTTGAAAAAATCTGCATACTTTTACTATGATATTAACTAATAGTTTTTAATGTTGAGAGAGGAAGTAATAAAACAAAAATATTTTGAAGGCGCTGCGAAACACGCGGGGTATTTACTAGTTGAAGATATGATTTTCTAATGAAAGATTTCATGGGACATCCGTATTATAATAATTAGCTTACTTTATCGATTTTTAAAAAAGGTGGCAGCTCGCTTCAAAAATATTTTCGACCGTAAATTTCGTTAAACCCCTTTAGTTTGATACCTGCATTGTAATAGTAAATTTATTCTATAATTTCAATTGAATACACTTTTTAAACAGGTGGCAACGCTCCTCTAAAATATTTTGGGCAGCTAACTTTGCTAAATTTTTTTAGTTTAGTACCCGTATTGCAATTTTTAATATACCGTAGCAAATAAATTAAATTAAAATGTTTAAACAGGTGGCAACCTTCTACAAAAATATTTTCGGCATTCAGTTCAATTCACGGACGGTCAGGCAGTCAACATTCTAAAAAGTATTGATTTGGTTTCTGTTGCTCTAATAAAGACCCCGGATTGATTTTTCTTTTATATATTTATGGCCTTATCCATAAATTATTCTAAATTAATAAATTGTTTTTTTTTTTTACCGTACCTGGGTCTTTGGAATGAATATGCCAAATATCCTTTTATCTTTGAAGCCGGCGGTAGATGCATCCAAACTCAGTATGGTGCTTTAGCTGGTGATTAGGTTTCGGTGCTCAACACACAAACTACAAAACTGTGAGTTAATTCAGCTGTGTTCAGTTCTTCTTCACTTAAGTGTTCTTAATTGTTTGGTTGCTCTCTCTTTCCAAAGCAATGTAAGACAATCAATTGAAGGAATCGCAACAGTCGAAGGACCTGGCAAACTCTCCGTTCGGTTCAATGGCTTAGCCGGTGAGTATAAATAATATTTGTAGTTATAATAATGTCGAGTTGCCATTATGCCGGATTTCCACTGTGCTTTAAATGACAAAGAATTAATGTATTTTATGTACATGAAAAAACAAAAAATTGTTCGTAGAAATGGCATAGGATTCTAGAAAATCAATATTTCTCGATCGCAAAATTCTTTTTATCTTCAGGAGACTTTTAGTAATACTACCCAATTGTTTATTTAACCATTTTTTAATATTAACTTTTTTATAAGTATTCCAAAAAATACACTGATAGACCCATACAAAGTATTAAAAAATGGCAAAATAAACAATTTGGTATTATTACTGGAAATCTCCTGGAGAGAAACAGAATTTTCCGATCGAAAAATATTGATGTTCAAGAAAAAATTTTTTTTTTTTTTTATATAAAATAAATGGAAAATTTTGAGCGCCTTATGCGACCTCTACATAAATATTTTAGTGATTTTTAAATAAAAAACAGGGGTATACTTTTTCTAGATAGGGAACAATCCTAGGGGTTGAGAGCACTAAAGTTCGGACTTCACTTTTTCGCGTGCATTTTTGTGCCACCCTAGTGTAGATACACACTTATGCAATTAAATAGGAATGTAAACGCTTTTTACTACGCATATTCTAGCATTGCATAGAGGTGCAGTACTGTAAATATGTACACACATATAATTATTGTCTTGGCATAAATATTGTTTAGATATAAAGAAAGTCTAACTTGAGGATACATATGACATTTGTATAGTTTTTAAATTTAAAGGTAGTTTCAAGTAGTCATGGTATTGGTGGAGTAATGATTAAATGAATATTATTCTAATTAGCAAAACTTTGATTTTTATTTTTTTTACAGAGGTTGTCTGGTCGCGCGAAATTTGCCACTGAGTCCCTTGGAAATAACCGATCAATTGGATTGCGAATAATTTGAAGCGAAACAAATTTGGCATATTTCGAATATGAAAATGAGACTCGGACTAACGAAAAACATGTTGGCTTAGTAAAAATCTGTAGATAAATGTGTAAATATTTATGTAAATATTGTTGAAAATAAAATATAGCAAGTAAATACATGTTGAAAAAAGCTATGCAAAAACTTAATTTTTTTTTTAACGGAGGACATTTGAATCCAGGGGGAATACACTACTAGTTCGCCTTTTTTAAATGCATAATTTAATGTTTCGTAACTTTTAATTAAATAAACCGATGCAAAATTCTTTGTTATCAAGGACAGGATTGCCACTGACGAAAAAAAAATATTTACCATTCATATGAAAAAAATCTACCGAACCTGGGAAACTTCTACCAATAACTTTTTTAAATAAAAAAACACTTTTTTTAAATTATTTTAATAAAAGCTATAGTTTTGTTATTTTTTAGTTATTTCAGTAAGAATTAAAATTGTTTTTAAGGAACTTTTTATTTGACTAATTATATTGTATTTGAGATCATATTTATGGCATATTGTCAGTTTCCTTCCCACCAACGCGAAAGTGGTGAAACTAAATGCCCGCAACGAAACTTCATTATTTGAAAAAACTTCAACGGGAGTTTAATATTGTAGGCAAACACAGTGACTCAAAAAACACTTGGTGATTTTTTTAATATTCACAATTTTTTCTAGTAAAATTTTTCTTTTTTGTATACGAATTTTTGTTTTTGTTATTTTATGGCCTTGTAACAATTATATTCAACAATTTTTATTGAGCTTGAGGCCGTTTTTAATGAAAAACTTATTGTGGAAAAGCAACAATAATTTGAAAAAATGGTAGAAGTGATAGCTATTCCGGAAATCACCACATTTCCTCATCAGAGCGTAGGCAACTGGCTGAGTCAGTGGGATCGTCGGTTCGAATCCTACTGAAAGAAGCCTGATGAGGAAATGTGGTGATTTCCGAAATAGCTATCACTTCTAAAATTTTTTCAAATTATTGTTGCTTTTCCACAATGAGTTTTTCATTAAAAATGGAATTTGGAAAATGGTATTTTACTACATAGATACATTTTAACATTTAATTTCGCTCAGACATTTATTTTAACAATTTTCCCACTTTTTTGAAAACTACTTAGGCCGGGACATGACAACTGTCGTAGGCCGTAAAATAAAAATTCTAGCTAACTTTTACAAATTCTCCGAGTGTTTTTTATTACTGAATGGGTATACTTTCAGAAAATGTTAACAAAGTTCTGACTGGGATAGGCTTCTGTGGATATTCTAAACCCAAAATCAAACCGTCAAGTTGTAATCAAAAAGCTTAAACAGATGGCAGCGTTGATCCCGATTCACTCGGTCTTAATCCGGATAAACTGCAGCTAATTACCTAGTTGATCCGGATCAACGCTGCCGTCTGTTTATGCATTATAGTTTGCAATGTTACCAAATAGAGTTATAATTTTTAAACTGCACTGACAAAAATTAAAATTTTTACTTAGACACTTAAAACCCAGTGGAACTTGAAGCGCTCTGTGCAAAAATGTTTTCCCTTTGCTCTGTGTCTTATTTTTCTGATTAGCCATATCCGTGTCACAATGTCACGTAATTGATTTTTATCACTTATTTAACTGTGAATTCATTATTAATGTCGAAAATAATTATTCAATCTGTGAATGGGACAATTGTAGCATAACGAGTAGTATTCCTTTGAAGTTGGTTTATAGTAAAAGTGATTGCACTGACAATCATTTCGGCTATGGAAATATCAGCTTGCAAATGTAGACATACTACGTCCGTAATAAGTATAAATATATTTACATATTTACGCTGTACTTATACAATAGAAATTTGTAAAACGAGATCCATTGATAGCTATCGTTTCTTTCCAAATTGTTTATAATAAATACATAGATCTTTTTTATTAATCATTTTGGTTTTATTTGATTATGTGTTTAATCAATTATATTGACGTTACGCGGCTAGACATTTAAGGCATTTTGATGTTGTTGCTATTGCTCTTTATTGAATGTGACTATAAATTATGCGCAAGTCGCATGAGGTGCTTTCAGTTGTTTTCCGGCCGTGGTGCGTTCAACTTTTCAATTTTGAAACATAATTAGCCAGGCTAGTTACAGAACTGTTTATTGTATTATTTTGACGCAACTAGGTGTAGATGTGAAAATTTTTTGTTTTAATCCAAGGATCATCGTCTTTACAGTGAAAAAAAAAATAAAAAATATTAATAAGCGAAAAGAGTAATGAAAATAAAAACTCAAACAAATATTATACATTAGTTTACCGGCCGTGTTTTTCTGCATCTCACAGTGAAATAAAACGAAAAGTACTTAAAAAAAAATTGGAAGACAAATTTAAATAATTGAACACAATGCATTTCAAGATTCAAATAAGGTAATTTAAAAAGTCACATATCCAACAAGTTCTTAAAAAGTGTGGAAGTGGACTCAAAATTTATGACTTCTTAGAATGTATGCTAAAAGGCAGAGAGGAATACAAAATTGTCAGAAGGTGAAATGAATCCAGGGATTTATTTTATAGTTATATTAGATTTGAGAAGGTTAGGTGCAATAGGTATTATTTATAGGACACTCTGAGAGTTAAGATCTTTTTCCACTGAAAATTACTGGTTGCTCAGCATTTAGTTGTTTTTCCAGCGTGGTAAAGACTTTACGCGTTGTGGGTTCGTAGATTGAGTAAGTGTTCTGATTTCACTAAGGGATGGTTTTCACTCTGCCATATTTTGACGGAAAAATTTACCGGCATATTTTGACACAATTTCATCTCCTTGTTCCATACCTTTACCGATTATATTATGAGCCAAAAACGGACACATACAAATCGGGTATCGGGACAGCGCATGTACACAACTGAAGTACTATTCTGATCTAAGCCAATCGGTAAACCGTTTTTTAGTCCCATTCGACATTGTCTTTTCGCTCATTTGTCGACGAATGCTCCAATTTAACATAAGGAAAACCAGCCATGCGTATTTCCTAACTACTTCAAAACATTTAATAAAAAGTTTTATTATTTTATATGCTGATCAATTTTGCCTAGATTTTTAATGTTTTTGTAGGTTTGGTTGATCTATAATGGGCAAGTGCTAGTGACAACTGTCGGTTTCTACTTAACTTTATGACCAAAGTTTCGCTAATTTCCTTAGCTTCATCAGGAGCTGCCATAAAAATTTTTATATAATTTTATTCTGTCAAACGCACGCGTACGTACATATATGAATGCTATGGAGATACCCCTTAAGTTCTTAACACACAACTTTAGTGTTAAATAGCTTTCGGCGGTAGGCGCGGTAGTTTGTGAAAAGTTAAGAAATATGTAACTAAGACGCTTACTATTAATATCCATTTTGACATGAATGGTGGGGCTATCGCTATGGTTCTCCGAAAGCGTATTGACTTCGAATTTCCCATATGTCAGACAAATCATAAAATCGAAAACGCGAAAAATCCAAAAACGGCAATACTCTCTCAAGCCTCGACCACTATAACAGCGTGAGCACTTGTTAACCCTCCGACTACAGGTGACGTGAAATGTGATTAACCATATGTTATGGTGTGACCAACCACAAAGTATTTTATACGTACATAGGACTACCCAAACAAAGTTATTGGATATACCAAAAGAGTTACAGTGCTTATTTAATACAAAAATAACAATCAAGGATTGTTGCATAAATTACTGGTAAATTTATTGAATTTATATATCTAGATAAGCTTGTCCCTCAATAGTTGACGTTAGGCTCAACTAACAGGAACCATACGAAGCCTGTTAGTTGAGTCTCACAAAATATGCCATTCCAACTGGATCGGTCCTTAGGAAGAGGGGTCTCGTTGGAGTCGTGAGGTGGCTTTCTGCATGCCGGGCACTCATTGGTCACACCTGCATTTATCCCACTCAGAAAGGAGTTCATCCTGCTGCAGTAGCCAGAGCGTAGTGGGATGCGAGTCTCCCGAGTCTTCCGAGGTTCATGAAGCTCTGCTTCGTCTACGTCAGGTGGCTGTGTTCCCGAAACGGCATTCACAGGTCGGGAGGTGGTGTAAGTCGAGTTTGGACGATGTCTTATGAACCCTGGACTTCGTCCGTTAGTTTGTTTAGATGCCTTCTGACGTGCCTAGACGAGAGCTCTGTGGCAAGTTGGTGTTTTTTCGGGCGCCCATGTCTTTGTCTTTGTACCGGGATGGCGACCACGCGGACGCTGAATAATTTTGGATGTGTAACACATCTTGATTGAATGTGAATTCTTAAACATTTCTACATACATGCATATCTTTTACTTATTAGTCTTAATATTTTTAGTTTCTGCGCAGCATTTATGCTATTAATCTCCCAACTGGTAGTGGCACAAGTACCATTTCCACGCAGTTGTCCAGAGGTGAAAGTGCCCACAGATTTTAATGCTGATGCGGTAAGTAAATTACATGCATTAATACATGCATAAAAAAAAAACAAGAAATAATTTCAAAAAATTTTAATCTTTTCAGACATGGGCACCTGGTATGAATATGCCAGATATCCGCATATCTTTGAAATCGCTAAACGTTGTATGTCTGCGCGTTACAGCAATAAAGGCAACAACACAATTGGTGTATTGAATACATCGATTAATACAATGTGAGTACATATGAGATTTTTAGTTCGGTTTTAAACCTTTTTACAAATTAAGGTTCACATAAACTGGAAAATCGTATTTGCCGCATTTCCACAGAATATTAAGCATTACGAGCATTTCAATCACAAATTCGGGCTTGAATGACTCAAATTTTTTATAATTTCAATAACTAGTGGCAGTTCGGCATTAGAGTGGGAAATAAACCAAATTTTTAAATCTTTTTGTTTCTTTTTCTTACGGTTTGTTTTATAGAAATGTTTCGAATTTGTATGTATATTATGATGAATTTTTTTTT
>NW_023458603.1:3826-31088 GCF_013731165.1 Rhagoletis pomonella | reverse complement strand
ATTTTTCAGCAGAAACTCTCATTTTTCGGCTACATCTTGCAAATTTTGTTGAAATATGAACAGATACAACAATATTTTTTAAATACAACCCAAAACTATTATTTACCAACCACTGTGATTCACAGTTTGCTCTACATGATGCGCATGGGCTTAATATTTGATCGAATACCATGCCCGGCCATCTGATTGAAAGCGATTAATTTAGTCTTGTCAGACCAAATAACCTTCAATTGAAACTTAAAAATATGTTTTTTATTGCATTCTGAACGGTCTAACATATCCCAATAGGCAACGGTCCGGTTTTCGAGCGATCCGGCAAAATGCTACCACTCTCGCACATGTATTTTGATCAAAATGGTTTTTTCTTCTTTTATTATGCCTTTGCGGTCAATTTGACAATTCTTCGCCTCGCTGTCTACTGATTTGCATTCAATTTTAATACCTTAAGCGCTTCTGTAATAGTGGCTGCAGCGCTGCTTGCTACTAAGTTCACAAGATATCGGACCGTAATATTTTTTGGCAGACTTCCTTTGTCCTTAATAAGATTTTAGGCTATATTTTTTCCCAATCTTAACATTTTCACGTGGCGAGCTCCATAATTTTTTTGCCACTTTTCCTACGATCCCGCGTTTCCGCAGTAAATCTATTATTTACATTTATGTTTCCTGATTAACCATATTATTTACTGGTAATCACTTCTTGAATAAATTAAAATACAGAAAAAAGTCATCTGACTTCCAACTAAGTAACAGATAACTATAAAATGCAAAACTGGGAGTGATTGCAAAACTGTAACATTGGCCTTAATTTACATTTTTGCCTGCTGGTTTTATTATTGTTGTTGGATTGACCAATAAGAATATGCAACAAAAGTATGAAAGTCGTTAGAAGTTGGAAAGATAGCGGTGGCTGAAATAAAAAGTGTTACACCATGTTACAGTTTTGCTCGTCACTGTACGTAAACACGAATGATTTGAGCTGACTCACATATCTACATACTGATGTGTATACATACATACATATCCATATGTATGTGCCATTGTAATTGATACAAAGTGATGATAACGCGGCGATCCGTCGCTTTTGGTAACACTTCCGCATTCCCTTTTCTGTCCATGCACGCCATTCGGTTGTTTGTACAGTACAAAGCATACAAATTGAACTTTTTGAATGAAATCAATTCAGAAGTTATGCCATGCTTGCAACAATTTTTAGAAGCGATGTTCTTAAGAATACTCTTTCAAGAGGACGCTATAAAAAGTGGATAGAGGTTGGGATGATGTTAAAGGTAGCTTTTTCCAATATATATTGGCATTAGGGTGGTAAAAAAAAATGCATGGAAAAAAGTAAAGTCGTAATTTTAATCCTCTCATTCTAATCAAGATTCTTATATACCGAAAAAATTAAAACCTGTTTTTTTATTTTTAAATCAAAAAATATTTAGAGGTCGCTCAAAGCGCCCAAAATTTTCCATGCATTTTATATGGGAAAAAACTACTTTTCGCAGAAATTACATAAAATTCTTGAAAATCATAATTTTTCGATCGGAAAACTCTACTTCTCTTCAGAAGACTACCAGTAATAATACCCAATTCTTTATTTTACTATTTTTTTAATGCTAACGATTTTTTATTGAATTTTTTGAGGTTTTTGGGGGTCTTATACAAAATAGTTAGTAATAGAAAATGCTTAAATAAACCATTAGATATTGTTATCTGAAGTGTCTTCAATAAAAAGAAAAAGTGTTCTGTCCAAAAAGTTTTGATTTTCAAGAATTCTATACCATTTCTACCCTAACTTGGTTTTTCCCATATAAATTACTAGGACAACTTTGAGCGCTTTGAGCGACCTCTAAATATGTTTTGATTCTAAAATAAAAAAAGTGGCTAATTTTTTTCGATATAGAACAATCCTAGGGGGTGAGAGCATTAAAATCCCGACTTTACTTTTTTGGAACACCCTAATGTACATACATAAATGTATATAAACTAAGCGAAACAACATGATGAAAGAAATGCCGCATATACCCATGAATTTGCCGTTTTTTCCGCTAATTAATTGTGTAAAAAATAATTTTGTCAAAGATAAAAGGCTGGGCTTTGTATCCGAATTTGCCGTTCCAAAATAAGTGAGTTTACTTTTGAAAAAAATAATAAAAATTTTCGGAAACATTTTTTTAAATGTTCATTAATTTTTAGAACAAAAGACGACTGTATTTTTATGAGAAGCTGTTTTTCGTGGCAGAATACACTCGGAGGTTTGACATTGCCTGACGAGGGGCGACCGGTGTTAAGAAAAAACTTTTTTGTTTTTTATTTTTTGCTGTTGGGTTGAACCGGGCTTGAACTCAGGCCCTGCGGAATAATGGTACACGGTCAAAAATTTGGGTTTAATTTTTAAACCGCGCTGGGACTACTGCCTTTTTTTAAACTTTTATAGTCTACTTTTTAAACCAGTCAATAGTTTTACGCAATTTTTAATATATTCTGGTTTAAATTTTAGCCCAAAAAGTTCGTGGTTTAAAAATCAAACCAAAATGTTTTAATTCTAGTTTCTAGGTTTCATATATAGAAAATTTGGTTTAAAATCTTAACCGAAATAGAATATGTTTGCACAGCGAATTGTGGTGTTGATTCAAACTCAACATATGAAAGCACCAACCAGACGGAGCATGAAATTTAAGATTGTTTTTTTTTATTCTTAATTATGAAAATGTTTGGGTTTAACATTTAAACCGAATTGTTTAAATTCTAAACCCAACATATGTGCTCTCTTTTTTATAAACTTGGAAGGTTTGTATTTGAAACTGAATTTAGTTTGGTCATATATGTAGTCCAAAAAGTTTAAAATTAAAACCGAAATTTTTAACCGTGTAGCGCGCAGTGCTAGCCACCGCTTCATTTAGTTGTCGATGTTTGTTTAAGTGCTTTTTATTTGCTCATAACTCTACTAAATTAACTACTCTTTCTAAATATTACGATACTTTTAATCAGATATGCAAATACTTTTCACTTTCAGAACTACTTTGGATAATGACTCGCGAACGTAAGCCTTCACCTGAAGAGAAAATTGCCCAGAGGTGTATCCCAGTTATGGCGTTTTGGTGGTGATAACTCTAACGCCAACAACAATGCTAATAAAATCAACAAAACCACCGACAACCAAGCGGAGGCAGCCGACGATGTTATTTTCGTCTCAAAGTCCATAGTTACTACAGCCACAAGCACCCAAAGTTCCACTCCAGCTGATATAGCCTTATTGGATACCAAAGCGGAGACGACGGCCAATGTTATTGAAATGGCATCAGAGTTGTTTAGGCGCATTTGGCAGCACATCGTCGACATAGTGTCGTGGCTTTTTGACTTTTTATACTAATATTTTTATCGCGAGCCTTTTTACGCCTTCTTGAGGTTGATATTTTATTGCACTAAGTAAAGAGAGTATTATTTAGATTGTATTTAGTAGTGTTAAGTATCGTTTAATAAAACAAAAACATAATTTCTGAAGTCGTTTTTCGAATTTATGCACAACTGAATCTGCCTATTTTTAGTTGTCTTTGTGCGAAGACGAAAGTTTGGCGAAACCTGATTTCAGAAAAACTAATATTGTATAGATTAAACTAGTACTGCCTACGCTGTATTGGATAAACCGGTATAGCCTGGAACAAACAGGTCTGGCCTATGCCCGATAGGAAAAACCAGTTAAGTCTAGGCTGCGCGCGGACATAAGCCAGATCACTTTGACCCAGGCCATACCGGTTTGTACTATAGAGTCTAAGTAGAAATAGTTTCGCTTAGACAAAACTAGTTTGTTCGAAACTGTGGCTCGACTGATAACATATACTTAAGCTCGGATTATGAAGAAAAAAATGTGTCTTCGAAAATATTATGGTGAAGGCCAACTGATGCTAGTCGCAGTATACATACGTACATATACAGCAAATATAGAAACCTCCCAAAATGTATACTCAAACAGTGAGTCTTATCTCGATAAACATTACTAATATGTGGGTCAAACTCGATGGTTTAATATCTACTTACTGGAAATCGTTTGAGAAGGTTGAAGCCTAGATATAAAATTCCTATAAATTCGGTCCCTTTTCCATTAAGTATTTAAACCTCACTTTGAACATATTTGAGCAAAGTAAAACTATTTGCCAAAATACCTGAACATACATATCACGGCGTACAATATCCAACCAGGCATTCCAATTTCCCAACAAAAAATAGCCATACGATATGTTACACTTAACTTGACAATTAGAAACTTTTAGCCATACTGTGGCCAAAAAAGCTGGTTTAATGACGTTTATGGTTAAATGAAAGTCATTCAATCTGACTCACGTTAAACTTTGCTGAACTCAACTGAAATAAATTGGCGAGAAACTAAGATTTTTGTCTTGCTAAAATGTCTGCGTACACTTATGTATGTAAATGTATGTATGTATGAGTGCAAATGACATTACACATTGTAATGAATGTGTAATGAAAATATTCGGCTTAGAACTGCCTGACTAAACGAATGCTAAAGTGATTTAGCTGTATCCAGTGTAAATGATCCGACTTTTTTCAAATAGCCTAGTAAAGAGAAAATTCTAGAAAGGTGTTCCAAATTTTCTACAAAATTTTTCTAGGCACCTTTCGCTTTAAAAATCAGAAGTTGGTTCGAAAAATTTTGTTGCACACTGTTAAAAGCTGCGTGAAAGCAAAGCTTCTTGATGAAACAACAAACATGCAGCTCAAACTTACATACATACAGTAACTCAAACAAATTACCACGTGTTGATTTTCTTCTAATAATCGTAATGCTTTTCGAGCTAAATTTTGGTTAAAAAATCGCCTTGATTTTTGAGATTTTTTTTGTTTGTTAAGCATTTTTGCACTCTTTTTCATATATGTAAGTATGAATTTCTTATGAAATACAATGCGGGCGACCGTCAGCAACAAAATTTCAAAATATCAATGCAAGTTTTTGTAAATTGCGCTTGTTATATTAAGTAGCTTACAAAAAAAAATCTCTTTGAAACTTGCACCTCATTAGACTAAAATTGTATGGGCTATAAAACTGAATACCCAAAAGTTTCCTAAAAATTCAGAATAAAAAGTTGAAATTTTGATGAAAATTTGTTGAATTTTCCTAAATTTTGTATAAAGTCTGAAATTGTGATTTACACGGTTTTGGTTAAAGTTTAGACGATATTTTTATATAAAAATAACAAAAAAATTTCATTTGTTTGAGTCACAGTATGTGCTTGATAACTAACGAAATACATATACATACATGTACTTTGGAGCTTTGCAGTTTATATGTGTGTTCTTAATGTTAATTTCACGCTGATTCTCTGGGCGACTACACAAAAATGGATTTGACCGCTTAATGGGAAATCATTAATTAGTTTAGTTTTCCCAATAACTTTGGGTGGTGGCGGATTGAGAAGCATCTATATATACTGATGCCCGCAACTTAATTTCAACTTGACCACAGGGGCTGGGATTGAATGTACAAGTATGTACATAGATGAAATTTAATAAATGCGAAAAGGAAAATGAGACTAACTGCAGTTGCAAGAGTTGGAGCAGCAAAGAAGTGAAGTGCATGTGTGCGTCCGGGGACGTTCGATGGGATTAAAAATCACGAAAGCTCAATTAATGTGCCGCACAAGTAGTCGGGAAACTTGTTAATGTAACGTTTGTTGTTGTTATTTTTTTACGTTTTCGGTAAGATATTATTTGGGCTGTTAATATTAATGGTATTTTTCAAACATACATAAATACCCGAATAAGTTCATAGCCTAGAACGTACCGAGCGTGCTTTTTATAATAAAGAGGCAAACAATTTTAATTAACTTTTATTATTTTGAGCAAGAAATATGTGATATCTTTTGCTTTTTTCCCGAAAAGTCCGAAAAGCTCCCCAAAGAACCCAGAAAAAAACAGCCGTTATTATGAATAAATCCACAATTTCCTCAGACGTTACATTATCTCCCGAAAATATCTCAGAAAGCGTACATAAATTACGGAAAACTCCCCAAAAATCAAATGCGAAGATTCCCGAAATATTCCGAAACACCCTGAAAATTCCAAATGAATTCCTTTAAGTCCTAAAAGAATGGGAAAAGTGTCTAGGAAATGATACACTATTAGTTCAATAAAATTTCAAAAAAAAAACACAAGCCTCGCACAAAGAATTCCGAAAAGCATTTAAACATAAATAAAAGTCCAGAAAAATCCTTTAAAATAAATCACGAAGAATTTCGAAAAGTTCTCAAAATCAAACTTTAAAAATCCCGAAATGTCCCGAAAAAAAAACAATGAATACATTAAAGTACCAAAAAAAGCTCATTTCAGATTCCTAAATGTCTCGAGATAACACCAAAAGCTATTCACGAAGAATTCCGAAACGTCCCTAAATGATTTCCAAAATGTTTAGAAAAAATCCTAGAAGATAAAGCATGAATGCTCCCGAAAAAAAAAATTCCAAAAATCGTTTGCATAAAAAAAGCAAAGAAAAGAAACAAGTTTCAGAAAAATATCTCAAAAAATCTCGAAAACCTAAATACGCAAAAAAAACACAACGCATCCCATAAAGACACCAGATACGTAAAAACGAAAAGTTTCCGAAAAATTAAAAAAATCAAGAATCCCAAAAAGTCTTCAAACTTGCAAAAGTTTCAGAAAGACTCAAAAAAATACAAAAATAAATAACCAAGAATTCCGACAGACCTCGCAATTTTCTGAAGAACATATGACAAAATTTCTTAAATCCTTAAGATTACAAAAAATCTTTAAAATGATAAAAATGAAAGATTCCTAAAAATCTCGAGGTAATACCAAGCGCTTTCCACGAATAATCCCGAAACCTCCTCAAATAATTTTCAAACTGTTTCCATAAAAAACCTATAAAATAATGCACGAAGACTCCTGAAAAATCCAAAAAGTTCCAAAAAATCTTAATCCTCAAATTTCAAAAAAAAAATCATAACAAAGGCAAAGAACCCGCAAAATATCCAATAAAAACTACCCGCCTTCTACTTGAACTCCTGAGACTTTTTTCCAATCTTTACTTTTCTTTCCACTTCAAAGTGTGAAGTTTTTCTATTTTAGCGAAAACCTCTTGATTGTCTGGTCGAATCCCGCAGGGAATTCCCACTGGTTGAATTGTTTGGGAAGTTTCGATTTCAATCGTTCGCCTGTCGCTGCTCCCCTCTTTTAAATTCATGAGCTACAATATGTCTTGCTGCAGACTACAGACTGCCAATATGTACTGAGATTCCCATCGAAATGACTTGAGTGCACCCTTGTGCGTGGGTGTGTGTTTTTGGGTTGTGTTCGCTAGTAAATGCCGCTCGAGCAGATGAAGTAGTTGTCCGGCGCGCCGCGGCATCGCCAAGTGGCTGTGGTTACGTTTAAATGCGCATTTTCTGCTTCTCTTCTGGCCTACTCCCTTCTCGCAAGTGGTTTTCATGGCGGCCGGTGGATGCAACTAGTAGCCGGTGGGAGCAGAAGTCAGAATAAAAGAAGCATTTTAAATGGGATTGACGCTGGAGTCCCATATGTGTTGACGCACATGTACATACACATGCACATATGTATATGGTATACATATACATACATGTTGCTCGTGTTGTTGTTCTTATTTGATTTCCTGCACGGTTAAAAATTTCGGTTTTAATTTTAAACTTTTTGGACTACATATATGACCAAACTAAATTCATTTTCAAATACAAACCTTCCAAGTTTAAAAAAAGAGAGCACATATGTTGGGTTTAGAATTTAAACAATTCGGTTTAAATGTTAAACCCAAACATTTTCATAATTAAGAATAAAAAAAAACAATCTTAAATTTCATGCTCCGTCTGGTTGGGATTGAACCCGGACAGCCTTGGTAGCAACCAATTGTATCAAGCATCTTTTCACACTCGGCTACAGCCACGCATGTAAATGTGCTTTCATATGTTGAGTTTGATTCAACACCACAATTCGCTGTGCAAACATATTCTATTTCGGTTTAGATTTTAAACCAAATTTTCTATATATGAAATCTAGAAACTAGAATTAAAACATTTTGGTTTGATTTTTAAACCACGAACTTTTTAGGCTAAAATTTAAACCAGAATATATTAAAAATTGCGTAAAACTATTGACTGGTTTAAAAAGTAGACTATAAAAGTTTAAAAAAGGCAGTAGTCCCAGCGCGGTTTAAAAATTAAACCCAAATTTTTGACCGTGTGTTGTTTTTATTTTATGCCACCCCTAAGCTTCGATTGTTTGATTTTGGTTTCCGTTTGGTGGTCGTAAAAAGTCAATCACAATTCCCCATGCAATCACAACAAGAAATAATATTTAAAGAGGTCATCGATGCGCCGCAATGGTCGTTAAAGTTGGCGTCAATTCCTTTAAAGCTCCCGTTCCAATTATCTTAACTCGAAAATGTTGCTGTGCAAATATATTTTATTACACTTTTGCAGACTTCGAAGACGGTGTTAGATAAAATATTTGAGTGGCTGATTTCTTGTAGCTGACTCATTGTACTATTAAGAAATAAAATACCATTAAAAATCGTGGCAATACGTAAACATATGTCTTAAGTAAGTGGTGAAGGGCAATGCAAAGAGTGGGGTTCCTAAATTTTCAGGCTTGTAAGGTTTCCCAGCTCTGATTTTGTAAACAACGTTAAGATATAGGAGCTAAACTCATAGACAGACGGCAACGTTGATCCGGATTAACGCCGGAATTGATCTGGTCAAAATTGTGCCTTGACAGACGGCAGTAATGCGGATTAATGAGCCGCGAGGTCGTAGGTTCGAATCCCACGGCCAGTAGCATATTAACTTAATTTATCTTATTGATTCAATTATAACTTATATAATTTTTATTTTAAAGTTGTTTTAAGTTAGTTGTTTTTGACTGTTTTTAGTAAAATTAAACTCTAATGGCCTTATTCATAAAAGATAAAGTAGGGTTAAAGAGCTTTATAAATTGACGTTTTCATACATTTTTCGATTTATAAACCTTTTATAAAGCTACTTTATTTTTTATGAATAAGGCCATACAAATTTAAATTAACCACACGGTTAAAAATTTCGGTTTTAATTTTAAACTTTTTGGACTTCATATATGACCAAACTAAATTCAGTTTCAAATACAAGCCTTCCAAGTTTAAAAAAAGGAGAGCACATATGTTGGGTTTAGAATTTAAACAATTCGGTTTAAATGTTAAACCCAAACATTTTCATAATTAAGAATAAAAGAAAAAACAATCTTAAATTTCATGCTCCGTCTGGTTGGGATTGAACCCGGACAGCCTTGGTAGCAACCAATTGTATCAAGCATCTTTGCACACTCAGCTACAGCCACGCATGTAAATGTGCTTTCATATGTTGAGTTTGAATCAACACCACAATTCGCTGTGCAAACATATTCTATTTCGGTTTAGATTTTAAACCAAATTTTCTATATATGAAACCTAGAAACTAGAATTAAAACATTTTGGTATGATTTTTAAACCACGAACTTTTTGGGCTAAAATTTAAACCAGAATATATTAAAAATTGCCTAAAACTATTGACTGGTTTAAAAAGTAGACTATAAAAGTTTAAAAAAGGCAGTAGTCCCAGCGCTGTTTAAAAATTAAATCCATATTTTTGACCGTGTAATAATAAAATAAAAATGTGAAATAAAATAAAACAGACGAAAATAAAATAAACACACAATTAAATATATAAATCAAATAAAATTTGGAAAAATAAAAGAAATAGTAAAAACAAAATTTTTTTGGCAATCGCTCCAACCGAGGATCGAACCTGGCCCTACAGGCTTGTAGTACGCAGCTGTCACCACTCGGCTACCGCGGATGAAGGAATCAGTTGTTTTATTTGCTCAGTTAGCGTAGAACACAAAGAAACTGCAAAACTAGCATAGACATCCACCCTTTCGTCGGTAATGCAGTCACCGAAAAAAGTTCTTATTCATTTTAAATTGGATTCCTATTTAAATTAGTATGGTGACTACATTACCGATGAAAATGCTAATTTTGCATTTTCCCTGTATTCTACGCTCTCTGAGTTTTGGTCAGTGTTGTCATCGAAAATTCCCTTGATCCGAGTTAAGTTTGGGAAATAACTCTGCGACATTATCCGGATCAACTGCACTTAATTCGCAAGATAATTCCGAATTAACTAGCTGATCCGGATCAGCGCTGCCGTCTGTTTAAGCTTTAAGATATCGAATCCGTGATCTGGGTCAGCAGCGGCAGGAAAGATGGCCTGAGGACCAAAAAATATTATTTTAATTCTTCGAAAGTTGTACAGTAATACATTTTCTGCCCTCAATTTGTTTATAACTGCAACTGTACAGCTAACCAGTGATGCCAACGAGGGGATAATTGAATTTCTCGGGGAATGGCTTTAAATTTCAGTGGAATTCAATATAAAACCGATTTTTATTAGAACATTCCTATTGAGAATAAAATTACAACTTGTAATAAAACGGTGCTACGGATTTAAAACATAACGTAATTGCTTCATGCAACCGTGCGTAGTGACTCATTTCACTTCACGTTTATATTTCTTACTTCTTTCTTGCATTTATGAATATATAGAGCATTTTTTCAAAATTAGTTTAAAAAACCCGAAATCAGAAATAGGCTTAGCATAGATACTTTGGAGTAGAGATCGAAAATAACCGTCACCAAGTGTCTTGTATAGTGTTTACCACTGACACAAACATTTATCTCTGAACCTAAGAGTGTTTCTCACCGTGGCATATAACTCTGTGCGATCTTTTTGTGTTTTCCGTTGTGGGTTATTTATCAACTGCTAAAATTCCCCTTAGGCAAAGACACTTTGGCAGGGACTTTTATTTTTAAGTATCTTAATTTGTGGGTTAGTGCAAGACTGAAAAACATAAGTGGGCATACATTAGTGGAAGCAAACACGACATATAAGTACACATACATGTGCGAACATTTATGACAAAGAAGAGAGCGTGCACATTCATAATATGATACGCCGAAAATAAGTTATTTTATTTTATTGATAAAGAAAAGGATAAAGGCAAAGGTTAAAAATAAAAACAAAAAAGAAGATGCGTAAAGATAAATGCAAAAATTAAGATCAAGGTAAATTTAAAAATTTTACTAATATAAGGGCAAAGGTGAAGGGGAATATGTAGATGTAGAAAATGATAAACATAAAGATGATAAAGATAAATATTAAGAAAAAGATAAGGATGAGTAAAGATGAAGATAAAGGAAGAAAGATTAAAATAAAGGTAATTATAAAGAAAATGATATAGAGTCCTGAGTCGGTATTCTTGGGACTTGTCGATATAATAATCGATATTTTTATCGAGTTTGTTATCGATTTGGGTATCGATATTTTTATCGATTTTATTATCGATATTTTAATCGATTTTTTATCGACAATTTTATCGATTTTTTATCTATTTTGTTATCGATTTGTATATCGATTTTATTATCGTTTGGCAAATTTGATATGTTTCTACGCAGTTCTACGGTATCCTGCGTACACGGTCAAAAATTTGGGTTTAGCTTTCAAACCGCGCTGGGACTACTGCCTTTTTTAAACTTTTATAGTCTACTTTTTAAACCAGTCAATAGTTTTACGCAATTTTTAATATATTTTGGTTTAAATTTTAGCCCAAAAAGTTCGTGGTTTAAAAATCAAACCAAAATGTTTTAATTCTAGTTTCTAGGTTTCATATATAGAAAATTTGGTTTAAAATCTAAACCGAAATAGAATATGTTCGCACAGCGAATTGTGGTGTTGATTCAAACTCAACATATGCACATTACACATGCGTGGCTGTAGCTGAGTGTGCAACGATGCTTGATACAATTGGTTGCTACCAAGGCTGTCCGGGTTCAATCCCAACCAGACGGAGCATGAAATTTAAGATTGTTTTTTTTTTATTCTTAATTATGAAAATGTTTGGGTTTAACATTTAAACCGAATTGTTTAAATTCTAAACCCAACATATGTGCTCTCTTTTTTTTAAACTTGGAAGGTTTGTATTTGAAACTGAATTTAGTTTGGTCATATATGTAGTCCAAAAAGTTTAAAATTAAAACCGAAATTTTTAACCGTGTAGACGCTCGTGGGTAACCGCGTTCTAACCCTTATTTTTCCTCTTCCAGCGATAAGTGTCCATGTCCAACAGCAACGGCAAAAGATATGCAAATAACCCTTTCTCACTGAGAGGAGCACACATCTACAAAAAAAACCACCAGTTCTGTTTTGTGAGTTATTTTTCTCTTAAATAGTGACGGTTATTTTGGGACACTTTCAAAGTGGAGAGGGATATTTTCGACCTCTGCTTTGGAGGCAATTTGACTTACAAAACAACTATTTAAAAATGAAACCTCTCTTGATTTTAGTGCGACTTGTAGACAATTACAAAAATTTCATTAAGAAATGTGTGATTCTAAGGAATAACCCATCTATATCCGAGAAACATACATATGTAAATATGTATATGGTCAATATAATTGATGATATTTGTTGTGTTTTTAATAAAAATGAGAATGCAGTGCCTGAAATAGTAAAACCTATTTTGGGGGGAATACCATTGAAAATAGGGGAATTTTTTCAGAAAATTGGGGAATTAGCCTTGGTATCCCTGCAGCTAACAGACAAAGTGATAGCCAACGGATCTGTGAATATCCATAGGGAAATATATATACATACGTATGTAGTTATGATCAAGTGCTCTTGAGTTCAGCAAAGCACCTTCACGGGTTAAACTCAAAACTCAACGAACGATACCTACTTGCATATGGGTGTTTCCATCGGAAGGTCTACTACGTAAAAAAAATTTAAGTCATATATCTAGGGTGTTTATAAGCCAATTTGTCTGTTTTTTTAATATATACTGTGTAAACAGAAAAATTTTGCGTTAAATTGTCTCGCTAGGTGGCGCAAGGCTGGAGATATTTCGAAAAACCGTATTTTAGGTCCGATTGGTTCGAATTCGGCATAGTTAGCTGAAACATAATAAATCACAGATTTCCAAAGAAAAATTACCATGAATTGTTTTAATTTTTCGGTTAAATATAGAGCTAACTATGTGCTATACAAGGGTCCGAAAAAAGCAAACGAAAACAAATGTTTTTCCTTGTTTGTATCTCATTGAATCGTACGACTGTTACGTATGTGCGAAAAGCCCAAAATTATGATTTATTTTGTCCTAAATTTTAAAATAAGGTCGCTGTATGGGCATTATTATTTGCTTCTGCGTTTTCATCGCAACTACTGATTTCAGATGGTGGTACATCGCACAGTTTCCCAAAAATAGGGATATGTTGTAAGCAAAAGGAACCATTGCATAAATGTTAGTGCTGTTAGGCAAATTGACGAAAACTAACTCAAAAAGGGGGCTGTTAAACCGAAGGATTGCTAAGCGGAAATGCATTTTATGAAGCAGTACTTTGGCAAAATCGTGCACGTAAGCGAAAAATGCACCTAAGCGAATAGGCAGCTAAACGGAATACAATGTACTCGTAAATACATATGTATACATATGTATGGTTACTACATACCTACATACAGACCGACATAACCAATAATCCAATCAGAAGAAATACTGCAAAGTAGTTCATCCCAATTGCAGACAGGTGTGTTCGTGGGTGCCCCTGCTTTTTATGTAGATTTTACAGGCGGTAGCTAGCTTTTCAGATACATTGTCCAGTCGCTACAAAGACTTACAGATTAACTCCTGGATCACCCCAGACCTAAAATAGCTAAGGATGCGGATGCATGCCAGCTAAATGGAAGGCCGCATTTGTAGGGAAGACGAGGAAATCGAGGCCGTCAAGCACTTCTTCTGCCATTCTGTTTTCATCTAGAATGTGGCCCTGACCTACTTAACCTAAAGTAACCTAGGTTTGCTTTCTTTGTCCATCCATAATTGCCGAAACAAAATATCATTTTAGTGGAGCATCAACACCCATGCGCAGGACATGCCCAAGCCATCAAAAACATTGAATATGAATGCTAGACACTGAGCCAAAGAGGTGCTTTTGGCAAATGGTTTTCTTATATTGATCTCCATGCTAACATTATTGTTATTGTTAATACTGGTTTTTCGGTAGACCAATTCCTTCACTACTTCCAAGTTACATTGTGGTTTTCCGTTCAGCGATAGATGGATAGATTTCGCTTGCTAATATCAAAGAGGCCCGACTTATTTTCCAAAAGCACCACAACTATTGTAATAAACGTGTCAGCCATTTTAGAGTATTAGTAGCTGAAGTTCAATTAGTGTACAGGGCGATACCATCTAAATTTTTTTACGTAGTGCGATTTCGTGTAAACACGACGGATCTGTGTGAGATGCGGGCTTCACGGAGCTCACCAGGCCTGCCGCGCTGAAAAATTTTAACTAATAAAATTCGTATAAAATTACATATAATAAAATTATGTGTAATAGTTACCATGATACAAATACAAATTTAGAGGTAGTTCCACTTCTACTTCTTATCCGCCATTACTCCCATTTGACGTAAACTGTGCTTTTGACGTTTTCTTTTAAATTGAAGCTACCATATTCTTTGAAGAAACTAAAAAGTGGTTTTTTACTTCAAAAAAGATTATTCCAAAATTATTTCAAGGAATATATTTTGAGCATCATTTTATAGCGAGCTTTTAGTGGTTTATTTCTAAAATTAATTAAATTAAAATACTCCTATTACATTGCGTAATGCACATGGATAATCTATTTGTTTATGCAATTATTTTCATCATTATTTAGTACGATTAGCTGCATATTTCGGAATGGCCACGTGCATGGTAACTTCACCAAGGTGTTGTTTGCTTGTTCTAACAGCTTTTCGGCGGAAAATTTTCAGCCTCGGGATGGATGTGCCACATCTAAGCGAAACGCTGCACCAGCAGCAGTAGAGCGAGGAGTTCATCTGTCTATAAACTATAACAAGGAGCTCTAAGAATTTGTAATTTTTTTTTACCTCCCTCTAAGTTTATGCTTCGATAGTGCTTTCATTGACGATAAGCTACTTTTTAACTATTCCTTTCTTCATATGTCCTCTAAAAAGGATCCAAATTAAACCAACATCCTAATATCTATAATAATATCTCATGGAACACTGCATCTAATGCCAAATTTTTTTGCGGTAAGGTAATTTAAGGTATTTTAAATTAATACTCACTTATTAACAGCTATGCTAATACGATGAATTAAGTAAACTTACCTTGCGTGTTGTTATTTTTTAATGCATAAAAAATTCCTTTAAAAACTAATAAAATTTCCAAAACAATAATTTGTTGAGGTGGCAGTGATACTCGAGCAATTTACGAAAAGTACAAACGTCATAAGCACAGTTTATGTCAAAAAATTTAAAAGTGAAACTACTTTCTTTTTTTGTATCATGATAGTTACTTTATTTGAAACGATAAAGGCTGCATTTCTTTATTCATTCTGAACGTTTGGAATAAACTTTTTTGTTTACTTATTCTTTAGAACGTTCCTGATGATATGTTAACGTATATTTTAAACGCATTCTGTTTATTCCGGTAGTGATATGGGATTATCCGGAATGTATAAATAAACGCAGCCAAAATCTAAAATAATATTATAAAGAAGAAAAAATAATAATTTGATTTTATTTTATTCATTTCATCCGGAATCAGCACACGACTTTTTCATGAGCACTGCAAGCATAGTTCAGTACTAGTTCAGGATTTGTTCGTGACTAGTTTTAAACTATCCCGAAATTATCACAAAATTATACTGAAGGAGTCTTGAAGTGGTTCTGAACAAGTCGTGAACTTGTCTCGAAATGATCTCGGACAAATCTTAAAAAGGTCCCCAAATGGTTACTTACTGGCGCCAAATTTATCCCGAACTTGTCCCGGTTTGCTACTGAAATAGTCCCGGTTTGCTCCTGAACTAGTCCCAAAATGATCGCGAACTACTGCCCAAGTGTTCTGAAATAGTCTGGAGGTAGTCCCGAAATCGACTTGACCCTAAATGGTCCTCAACTAGTACCGAACTAGTTTCTAAAGCTCCCGAAAGGGTTCTTAAAATCATTTCATAAAAATATTCTATTTTATATTCTGATAGGGCCACATTTCGGCCGAAAAGCTTCTCCAGATCTTTGCAACTCACATCTTTCAGCCTACACGTAGAATTATCATATGCTATACGCCTATTGTCGAAAAAATCTCGCAAACAAATTGACTCGCCCTAATGTATCTATAAATGTTTACATTAATGAGGATTTGTGCCCTACAGTACATTTATTACCCATACTTTTATAAATAAATCATTTCATTTTAGATTGCAATGACTTATTGGATATTTTTTGTTTTTGTTTGTATTATCAATCGCTAGCTTTTGCTCTTCAGCCAGCCGCTGCGTCATGTTTACTATTTCAAAGTCAATCCCATTTTTTATTGTTCTTTCACACTTTGGTATTCTTTATTGGTTTACATAAATTTATTTTTTTTTTACATATGCGCCTATACATTAAACGCCATCCCCGCTTTTTCAGTGGTAGGTTATGAAATCTCAGACAACCTATTGCAACTATCGAACTCACACAATCGACGGACATAACGAATGGAATGAGTGATGGTTTCAGGGTATCCGCAGAGAAATCGCTGGAAAGAGAACTAGGCACAAGAAGTTGGAGAATTCTGTCGCATGGTCGAATTGGCAAATAAACAATGGCGGCTGGAGTCACTGCGGTTGTTGCAAGAATAATAAAAAAAATAGAAAATTCTAACAGCAAAACCACTAGCTGAGACATACACGGTCAAAAATTTGGGTTTAATTTTTAAACCGCGCTGGGACTACTGCCTTTTTTAAACTTTTATAGTCTACTTTTTAAACCAGTCAATAGTTTTACGCAATTTTTAATATATTCTGGTTTAAATTTAGCCCAAAAAGTTCTTGGTTTAAAAATCAAACCAAAATGTTTTAATTCTAATTTCTAGGTTTCATATATAGAAAATTTGGTTTAAAATCTAAACCGAAATAGAATATGTTTGCACAGCGAATTGTGGTGTTGATTCAAACTCAACATATGAAAGCACATTTACATGCGTGGCTGTAGCTGAGTGTGCAAAGATGCTTGATACAATTGGTTGCTACCAAGGCTGTCCGGGCTCAATCCCAACCAGACGGAGCATGAAATTTAAGATTGTTTTTTTTTTTATTCTTAATTATGAAAATGTTTGGGTTTAACATTTAAACCGAATTGTTTAAATTCTAAACCCAACATATGTGCTATCTTTTTTTTAAACTTGGAAGGTTTGTATTTGAAACTGAATTTAGTTTGGTCATATATGTAGTCCAAAAAGTTTAAAATTAAAACCGAAATTTTTAACCGTGTAGCTACAGCAATAGCAAAGTGCAACACTTAACAACAACAGTAGCGGTGACAATATTGACAGCGCAAAATAAACAATATAAATTTATATAAAAACTTAAAACACAGCAAAATGTTAGCAAGGTGGCCCCAGACATTGACATTGGCCCTGCTCTTAGTTGTCTGCCATATGCTGGCTCTGACATTTGCTAAGGTCATGCAAGGAGTTTAAGTTGCAAACATTGGCAATATTGGCATGAGCTGTCTGGCGCTATAAATGCGTGTATAATTTTGTTTTGCTATCGTATGGGGGCACTGTCGTTAAATGTCAAGCATGCATTGGCGAATATTGATATGGGCATGTTTGTACATTAGGGTGCCAATCCCCAAAATAGTAGTTAAAACTAATTTTATTTATAAAAATCGTATTTTGGATGTTGTTCTGTTGAAAAAGTACTTTGCTTTTGCTGTAAATTTTCTTAAAATAATAAAAAGAGAAGCATTTTTGATTGAGAGCTGCAAACTGATTTAAGAAATTTTGATAGAAGAAAATTTCTTTTACAACTCTTGTGCGTAATTTTTTATATGGATTTTTCGTTTTACTTGAGACCTGCTAACAGCCCTTTAGTCTTAAAATATAATTGATTTTATAGTTCCGATGGAAAGTAGTACCGATTTTTTGTATGGAAAGTGATGCACCCTAATGTGCTTTTGTATGTATATACCAGTGCTGTGTAAGTGTGAAATCATTTTCAATTTTAAATCAAAATCTTTTCTATCCAGTTTTCATTACTTATTCTTCGCTTAGGATTGAGGTTTAAAATTTTTGAATTTTCCATTCTCTCAAAGCAGTTATGAATTCACACATCAAAATATTCATAGCAAGATTGAAAAAACCAATGCCCAATCAAAAAAAGGTTTAACACTGAATGAGTATTGAAAAGGCTGCAATCTTTTATGTGTGTGCATTCTTTAACTCAGTACCAATCATTAGTTCAAAGACACCCTGGTAAATAACTTTCTGATAAAAAGGAAGATTTTTGACAATTGCTCAATTGTAAAAATTCAAACCGGCGTTACCCAATTTAAGTTTTTTGGTAGTGGGGATTTTATATCATATGTTTGGGATTATATATAAAACAGTTGTATTAACATTTACGTTTTAAATATAATTCATGTTTTATCTTGAAAATGTTTAAAATTTACATTAAATTAGATAACTTCGCATAAGCTTTACATTTAGGTTGATAAAATTTTAGTGAAAATATTTTAAAAATCTTAGTGTCTTTAATAAAAAAATAGCTCATCATAAAAATTGTATCGCCGTTCGGCGTCGGCGTAAGTTTGTAGGTCCCTCCCATTTGTGTGACAGCAAAGGCGCACGCTACAAATCGGAGGAGAAGCTCGGCCAAAACTTAGCAAAAGTGTCAAGGCCAAAATATGATTATTATAAATAAAGTTAGTTTCAAACAGGTCGCAACCCTCTTCAAACGCCTCAAAAGTATTCCCAATATTATTTAGCTGTGAACCCGCATGAGTCCGAAATTACCATTTTTTACCAGAATTTCCAGATTTTACCGGAAATCGTACTTGGTTTTCTGGCAACTGAGAGGACAAATAAGAGAGTAAGTAAGGTCATCTCTTTGTCAGAAGCTACCTGGTGGTATATTCTGGTAAATGTGTCAAAAGATCCGATGTAGTGTGTTTGACAACCAAATTGTAAACAAAAGAGAAGTGCACTCTGCTAATGCATGTTGAAAAGTAAATAATTCCTTGCTTGAGTAGATGCTAATGAGTTTTGGTTAAATTACAAAACGCTTAAAAAGGTATTAGCCGTCATTTTACGTTTAAAAACTTTAAAACTTTAACACAGTACCACCCTATACTCTATATGTGATTGACCATTGAACTAAATCGTTGTTTATTTGGGTAAGATTAAAATATATTTTACTATTCAATATTGGAGTTGGTGTGAAACAAAAATTAATAATTGATTGTTATGTATGGAAATGAGAACTAGAATTCTGAGCTTATTGAGCATCTCTTAGTCAAAAACAAAGGCAATTTTGCTTAATCAAGTTTCGAATCTAAGAAGAAAATGTTTTTAACAAACGAAAGGTTAATAATAAAATTTGAAGGATTTAAGATATTGCGTATGGTAGCATGAAACGTCACAATCTTCTTAATTGTCAGGCTGTTGATATGGCTACGAGAAAGTGACAATGGAAACACATAGCTGAATATTTCATACTTACAGTGGGATAAACTTCAAACCTCTAATATAAATTAGTTAAATTTATTTATTATTTTTTTTATCAATTTTAAGTTTTCGTTTGGAATAATTTTCATGAACTTATCTATTAGGAGATCTCTTTGGAAAATTACCGTACATCCGATATCTATTGAAATTTTGACATCCTCACTTTTTGGAAAAAGAAGTTCAAGATACAAGTTTATGTGCAAAAAATAAATTAAACAATAAAAGTCTCCTAATGTATATGGAACATATAATAGAAACATTTTTATTTCATTACCCAGACTTTATGAATAGCCTACTCTAGAAGTAATAGTATAAATTCCGAATTAGTAAGTTCAGTCAAGACGTCATTCAAAAGTTTTGAAGAAAATCACTTTTCTCTTTTGTGAAAATTTGGGACTATCTTATGCGAGTATTGTCGACAAAATTTTAGTCTATGAATGACTAAAAATTAACGAATAAATGGTTAATCACGATTAATGGTTAAAATTAATTAAGCGATCGCTGTGGTGTAGTGGTTAGAAGTGCGCACTACCATTCCGAGCCCAGTTCCGGCCAACATAAAAACGAAAATGTTTTTTGTAGTAGTGGTCGGCCCCCGGCAGGAGTCGGCGTAAAACTGTAGGTCCCTCCCCTTTGTGCGCCAACATGGCGCATGCCACAATCGGAGGAGTAGCTCGGCCAAACACTAACATATGTCGATGGTCCTCTGCAATAACGGCACAATTCAAAATTTTAGGTTTAGAAAAATACATAATTTGAAAGCTTACAGTATGACTGCATATAATCCGCAATAATTACGTTCCAAGACATATTATTGCTAAATTACGAAACAAAAAATCTTTAATTGGCTCTACTGAAATATATGAAATTTTTAGTTGTGTCGATAGGTAAGCGCCTTTCTATTATTATTAGTAATCATCAGTACAATTTCAAATTACATAAACCCGGTCACAGCCCTTTTTTGTATTCGACGCTTCCAGAAATCACATAATACATAAAATAAATAAAAGCTGTTTTGATTAATATTACATAAACTGGAAACTGTTAAAAATAAGTGCGCTTGTGTACAGAGATTTTAGAACCTATTTAGTTCCTAAAATGTCTGCAACACATAACAATAAAAATGCACATCAAATTGCTAAGAATGATGAAGGAAATCGATTCAGACATGCCTGTTTAACTGGCCGTGCGTGCTCAAAACAAACACATGTTAATTAAGGAGCTATTCAAGTATTATGTAACCACCAGTGGAAAGCGGGGGTCTTGGTTTGCTTATTTTTAATAACAACGGGCAACATTTCTTCAAATAAGTAAAACATTAATTACACACGCACAAATTTTGCCTGCAATTTCGATCACAATTGAACACTGCACTTCACTCTCGTTTCGAATTTTTGAAAGCGTTTTTTAAGCTATTTGATGGTTTAACACTTCTTGTGGGCACTTGATATTGTAAAAAAAATATGCGCAATTCGATCCCTACCTAAATTTTTTTGTAAAGAACGCCCGTTTGCTTTAAATTTGTAAAAATACAATTATTTTTTTATTTTGTTTACATCTGTCATTTGTTACAAATGAAGAAAAGTCCAAGAGTTGTCAAGTATAAATATCTTTATATCTATTTATTAAACTAATAATTTACAATAATAATTTATTTAATTAATACTTTATTAAAATACAAATTTGAAGTGCAAATACATTTGTAAAACTGTTTATCACAAAATGTTATTAATTGTTTGCAAGCATACTGTAGTTTTCATGCATTTTGAGAATAAATAATCTAATATGTGTACATATACATATATCGTCGTTTAAAGTACAAAACCGCGTATCGTCATTCTGCAAAAAATAGGATTTGCTCACAAAAGCTCTTGGCTCAATTCTTATCCATTCGTCCTGAAAGCCAGAAATACGTTTGCTTTATAAAAAAGAGAACCATTTTGAAATATGGGTGATTCTACCCTCTAGAAAATAATTTATGCAATTACGCGGTTTTGCATTTTCTTGATACGCGGTTTTGTACTTTAAACGACGATATGTATAGCATGTACTTACGGCGGCCGCTGTAGCAGAGTGATTACATGTGCGTACTTCCACTCTATAGGACCATGGTTAAATACCTGGTCAGATCATAAAAGGCCCGTTTACATACAACTTTGGCGTTGCGTTGGCGTTGGCGTCGCTTCGACAGCTGACTATGAATACATGCATTTATATGAAAGTCTCCACATAACCAAAGTTGGGCAACGCCAACGCCAACACAACGCAGAAAGATGACCAACTCTCAACTTTTCGCGCGCGTCATTCGTCAGCTGTTCCAAATAATCAAAATTATGTGATTCAATTTTCATTTTTAATCAAATGCGGGCAAGAAATATATTTTTAATGCAATTATTGATGTAAAATTTTGGTTTTTCTGCCGCTAGTATTTTAATTTAGTGACCAAAGTATTCTCTGCTAAGCGTTCATTGTAGCAAGCACGGGCGTTACTCGCGCTGCTGTCAAAGCGACGCCAACGCCGACGCAACGCCAAAGTTGTATGTGGACGGGCCTAAATAGCAGTCGTACTTCGGCACGCAACGGCAAACCTTCGAGTATATTTCTGCCTTGAAAACTCTTCTTATAAAATCAGAACTCATGCCTCAAGTTTGAGCAGAAGTTCGGCCAAACACTTAGAAAAATATTTTAGCACCAAATATTCATTTGTTTACTTATTTTAAGGGAGATGGTAATCTTCGGGTTGCACATTTTGAGTACAAAAATTTCAACCCTGATACAACAAATAGTATTAGTACTGAATGATAATGACAGATTGCATTCCCATAAACGTCCAATCATACATGATTGACTTTTTTTTTTGCATTCACATTCTCTATGTGAATGAGTGTCAACCATTCCATAACACACTACATATTTTGTGTTTACAATTTGTAACCAATCTCAAGAGTCGTTGTTAAATTTTTTAAATCAAACAATTACATTTTTGAAACGAAAAAAATGAGAATGCACACTCAATTGATTCAATCATTACACAGCTCTGGTATATACATACATATATTATGAAAGCGTAGGTAGGCGTTTTTGTAAACATATGTATATGTATATTCTTCTGTACGTAGTCTCGATGTTAATAAGAAAACCAATTTTTAAACCAAACTTTAAAAACGTTTTCGTTTTAATGCCCCCCCCCCCCCTAACTAAGTATCCCTTCAAAATATTTCTTGTTTTGTGGAGGTTAGTTTTGCATTTTTTGTCTAAAATAAGCGAATGCCCAAAAAAAAATCAACCTTCTTAAAGAAACTATTTTTATTCATAAAAAACTCCATTTTGGAGGTATTTTCAAATCGGTCCAGCTCGCTTAAATCTTAATATTTTTCCGAAATATTTTGGTGGACGTCTTAAAATATAATAAATCCTTTCCTTCAGCTCTACAATAAAAACTCAATAAATTTTACAACAGGTGTGTTTATCGCTTAGCAAGCACTTAGCATGACAATTCTTTATTTGCACTTCACTTTTAAGGCACTTTTCTGCATTTTCACACTTTCACTTTTATTACACAACACTATTGGCGAAACATTACTAATTTGCAAAAACTATTTAAATCACAAACAATTTACAATTAAATATCAATAAACTTGACCGAACGCGTACCGACCACCACAATAGTAACCGGTTAAAACTGAGCAGGCGATGATAGACAAAGCAGCGATGATGGGGAGTATGCGACTGCGACGCAGCAACCCACATACCTGTAGGAGTGTGAATGTATATTTGTGTCACTGAAAGGAGCATAGCAATTAGAAAAATGTCTTGTATACACAAACCTGTCGGAGCATAAAAATAGAGCAACGAAAATATCGTGCGAATAATTTTGAAGAAGGTACAATAAGGAGTTGAGAAGTATTGCAAGAGTGTGAGGAGACATTCCATCATTGAGCAAACAACACTCAGCGATTCCAGTGCGAGACAATTCAGTATTAAATCGGAAGTGGTTGTATATGTTTTAAAATTATTGGTGGGTCGCGGTCGACTGCTAAGTCTATTTGTGCGCAATAATCGATGATGTGTGGTAAATTAATTGATGCAAAATATGTGCAAAGTGTTGTGTTTTTTTATACATTGAATTGTGATGAAGTGAAATGTGTGGTTTAGCAAAAATTAAAGGAAAATGTACATAAAAAAGGTGTATATTCAAGGCTACGGAAGTTAATTTTAAATCGGAGAAAGAGAATTCCTTCTTCCTGCTCCGTTTATCAGCACAACAGAGCTGTAAAATTATTGAATCAGTAGGATCTGCATTCACTTGACACTCGTTTCAAAATTTTGATTGTTTGGCTGTATAAAAAAAAACTCATAGTGGTTAAATTATTTTGAAACAAAAACAAACGTAATGTATTGTTGAATGTCAGAATTCCATTCAGTATAGAATGTGAATGTAACAAAAGTATTCGCAATCATCGTGATTGTAAATTTTGGTTGAATGCAAACAGTTTTGATCATTCAGTACTACACTGAAAAAATATGCCTTGAAGAAAATATTTATAGGAGAAAATATGCGTTTTACTTCTGCTTTTCTACTACTGCTACAATTTGGTAAAGCATTCTAAGACCAGAAGTACGTACCAGCTTTGGATATTCTGTCAATGCTGTTTAAAACCAACTGCATGTTTTTGAAGGAAACTTGTGGTCATTTTTATTTAACGAACTAAATTTTTATTTGTACAAAGAGATATTTTTATTTCTCAATACCAAGCGCTCATACCAAGGCACATTAAACAGGTAGTATCAGTAGAGCAAAAACAACATTTGCGTGTATTTTGTTGTTGCTTCTGGTATCGAAAGTGTCAAAAACTGTTCTGAATTTTTTCTTCTAAATCAAAGCGTGCCATGTGAAATACAAAAAATTATAAAAAATGAAAAATTGAAATTGGAAAAAATAAAAATTGATGCAACTTTCTTTCCTAGTAAATTTGTTTGCTTCTCGAAGCATTGATCCATCCTTTGCAAGGCCCAGTAATCAGCGGTCGTGCTGCTGAGTTGGGCGAACGTTCCAAAAGCTGCTATTCAATCGCTTGTTTTGTATGGAAAAAGGTTTCACATGCAAATGGATTTTAACAATTCAGAATTTTTGTGAGAAAAAATTAAAAATATTCGACATTTTCGAGACCAAATAATTTGAAAATAAATCAAATCAGCTGCTCTACTGATACTACCTGTTCAATGTACCTTGGCTCATACATATGAAGTAGCTAGCTTTCTATCATGGTGGAATAATACAAGGTGTTGGATATTGACAGCGTTCTCGCTCTAATCCGCCATCTTTGCTCCCTTAGCTATATCAGTGTTTCCCTCTTGAAAAAACTACATTTTATCGCCTTTAAAAAAGTACTAAACTACCTCATTCCCTATTCCAAAACCGATTTGCAATCACTGAACAATTCTTTGACATTTACTCTATTCTTATCGTTGGCAACTGAAAATTAAATTAGAAATTTCAACATTAATTCGGCAAAAAAACATCGGTTTAGAGTTCTCCCCAAGGATTTGTAGTTATTTTGGTCGGTGCTTCCTTCCGCTGCAATTCCGTCTGTGGTTCACTGCCACTGGCCTTGCTTTTTCAACGATATAACTGTTTTCTTGGTAAGTTTAGATGGAAGATTTAAACAAGAACTACGTATTTAACTATGCATCTATTCCCCAGTGATTTTTGCTGCTGCAATCCCGTCTGTGGTTCACTGCCTCTGGCCCTGCTTTTCCAACGATATAACTGTTTTTTTGGTAACTTCTACCGCTAAGACTTTGTTGCTTTTTCCCTTTTCCCTAAAAACATAATAGTGCTACAAAGCTCAATAACAATATGGAAACAAATGTTAATAAGCCACAATAATATTGACAATAAATAAGATTTCACTACGATTGAATTTTCTATTAGTAACAGGGTAGTTATAGTGAATGTTTTATTCGATAACTAAAACTATATTTGATGTTTGTAGCGATAAAAATATGCCTAAATCAGCCAAATACCCTATGTGGGTCGGCTGAATCAGTAAAACGTGACAGTAGTTGACTTTTGAGGTTAATATATCGGTCTTGAGTTGGTAAGGTTTTTAAAAAATCCGCAGCTTCCTTTAAAGCATCGCTGCTAATTGCTGAGAAAACCAGATTGTATTTACCGACATAAGATGTGGTCTTGTACGACTGAAAGGTGGCCTCAATTTGTAGAAACCATTTGTCTGTCATCTCAGTTCAGAACGGTCGCAGCTTGCATTGCGATGCAAGCTCCACATCTTTAGTTGGCATTTTGTTCGATGAAATATTCTCCCCATCCGTCGATTCGCCCTTTTGTCGATTCCGTCATGTTGTAACGACTCGGGGTCACCACTAATTTTTTGGTTTTGGAACTTTGACTATAATTATAGGACATTGTGTTTAATAAACTAAATTACCATTTATTGCATAAGTACTACGTTATATATACTACTTTCGCGAATTTAGCTTATCATAATATACCGTTTGTAACTATTTATATGCAAAATTTTATATGAAAAATAGTACCAAATTTCGTACTACTTCGCAAAGCGGGCTTTTTTTCTTCCCGTTTCTCTCGTGCTTCCATATTACAACCTTTTGTAAGGGAGCTGTCGACATGAGCTGTCACTACGTACAACACCTTGTATAATTCCACCATGGCTTTCTATATGTATAAATTTGTTTGTAGAACTTTTGAATGAATTTTTTTTGTAGAAGCCTTTGAACTGTACAAAGTAGAATTTTGGAAATTTAAAAATTTATATAAACAATTTTGTACGTAGAAATAGAAAATTTGTTACTTCACATGCATGAGCGCCTGGTATTGGGAAATGAGAATATCGTTCTTTACAAATAAAAATTATAAAGGGTGGCCGCGCGAAAATGGGCACGGCACATATGTATTTTAAAAAAGGACATTATATGTATGTGGATAAACCATGGACTGAATGATAAAAGCTGCTAACATTTGATGGTTGTTATGCTTGATTTTTTCATGTTCTGCAGATTTTCCAATCTTTAAAAGAAAAAAATTATAGATACTAATTGTCTTGGAACATTTTGCACTCAGTTTTTAAACAACCAAAACTATAAATTTGTACAATATGTTCATGTGAATCAAGCTGCGTTTCATGCGTGGAGGAGTCCAAGCACAACCATTCATTCGTAGCCCGCGTGGCCGCTGTGCATTGATACGCGACACTATGTCAATATCGTTTTAAAGTTCATACACCTCATTATTCCATCATCTAAACTTACATATTTTTCTTAGTGTATAAAATTTGATTGGAACTGAATTAGGGAATGCACACATAGCAAAGTGTTCATTCATCTGGAAGCTAATTCAGTATTGAATTCTGTTTACTTCAGCATTCTCAGTTTTTCATTCAGGTATTTACTACCTTACTGTGTGAAATCAATTTTATTTTGAATGATTGTAGATTGAAAAAAAAATATAAGCCACACTACCAGACCAAAGGAAAATGAATGAAATCCTACTTGTAAATATTTCATGATTAAAATTTTAAATGATTTTACAGTTTTACAGCTCTGCAGCGCAACAACGAATTCCAAAAAATGTGTGCAGTAATAAGGTGAGTACATATTTTTTTTATATTTTAGTAA
>NW_023458603.1:0-3816 GCF_013731165.1 Rhagoletis pomonella | reverse complement strand
TTTCGCATTTAGGGACTTAGGGGTATGGAAAGACTTTAATCAGATTGGCTTATTATATATCCACACAAGTAGAAAAAATAATTTAAGTTACTTGCGAAAAAAACCAAATTTTTTCTCATGACTGCAAATAGGTACATATGCATTTTTATCAAAAATTATTTTTGGTTTGGGTCAGTTGAGCATTTTTCTATGAATCTGCGTAATTGCTTTTTCAGAATTCGCTAACCCGTTTTTACTACTTTTGGCCGTTATAAAAGTTATAATATTTGTAATACGACCAAAATTTTTTTTCGGCATAATTGAACACTTATAAACTGATACGAACTAAAGGTGATTACTACGTTTGTCAAAAAAAAAAAAACAAAATCGAAATTGATTGTTAAAATACTTTAGATGCTCGAACATGGCATGTGTATGTATACATTTTTAATATAAATTTGTAAATTTATAAATTCTGTCATGTCAACTAAGCAGCGACTGAACTAAATCAACGTTGTAACCAACTGAAACAAATAAATATAGTTACAGTTTGCGGTTAACCGCAGTCAACGGATGACGCTGAAAATTACGGGTTGACCGGAAAACCAAAAACTGAAAATATGTATTTTATTTGGCAATACGAACGCGTTTATTATTTACAGTAGCTGAATTATTTGCCGAAATAAAATAAGCGCTCAAGTTTTTTATAATTTCAGAATGACGACCAGTGCCTAATGTATCTCTGACACAAAACTTTAAATTTTTGATATTATATTTTGTGTATTATGTATCTAAATATCTGTGTTCGTATGGAATAGTAGCTTATGTCAAGAAGCTAGCTTTAGTATAATGCGGCATTCCCTTTAACCTTTAAACGACAAGGAATTTGTTGATGATACTTAATAAGAATATTGAATTGCTAGTAGCGGAATAATTTTTTGCACGTTTATTTGCTGAAAATTCTTCAACAGCTCAGCGCCAGTGAGACATTCGCAATCGTATGCTGCGAATGCCGATTTATACTAAAGCCAGCCTTTCGACATAAGCTACTTTTCCATACGAACACAGATATGTTTACTTAGTATTAACCTTACAGCAGAAGCCCTATATATAAATACATATTACACTGTGAAGCACTGGGCTGGGACCAAACCAACATTTTTAAGAGATTGAGTCCTAAGTAAAAGAAGTAATTTCTCCGTTTTTCGAAGTTAGCCTCCGAAATCGAGATATGGACCCTCGAAATTCAAAATTGGACCTTTGGTAAAAAATTATTTTTAATAATTGCATGCAAAAAGCAAAAAAAGTAAAAATACAGACGTGGTGTGCCTTTTGTTCTTATTTATGTGGTATATAACTTTTTTGTGAAAACTTATATTACAGGTGCTATAACGGGTCAATGGTCAGATCTTCTACTTCGTATACAAAAATGTGAGAAAAAACACATTTAAATGAAAAAAATTCCTTTTTTTGTATAAAAAAAATATCCCTTTCTTCTTATATGCATACAACGACACCAATTTAAAAAAGAAACTGTTTTGTTTGTAAATTTTTTGTTTAAAACATTTTTTTTATATAAAAAAATTTATTTTTTTATTTAAATGTCTTTTTTCTAAATTTTTTATATACGAAGTATACAAATATGCATAACGGAAGAAAGAGGGTTTAATCACCTTTACAACGATATAAATTTTGTAAAAATCAGTTCAAAATTGTTTGCAATATAAGGAATTTAATTTTCCGAAGATCTGACCTTTGACCCATTATAGCACCTGTAATATAAGTTTTCACAAAAAAAAGTTATATAACACATAAATAAGAACAAAATACACCACGTCTGTATTTTTACTTTTTTTGCTTTTTGCATGCAATAATTAAATATAATTTTTTACCAAAGGTCCTATTTCGAACTTCGGAGGCCCATATCGATTTCCGAAGCTAACTTCGAAAAACGGAGAAGTCCCTGTTTTACCTATGACTCTTAAAAGAAATTGGTTTGGTCCAATACCCAGAAAAAAGTTGATTTTGCCGTACAGTGTTATTATATAATTTGTTATAATTTACAATAACTACAGCAAGTTACCATTCCCCATATGGTTACCGTGAGCTCTAGAATAACTTTTTACGCTTGCAGACCATCAGCAGTTTCAATTAAACCAGACATTTTCAACGGAATGCTAAACTTCCTACCCATGTTCATGTTTGGGGATATTTTAGTGAACACATTTTGATGCCTTATTCACAACTAGGTTATATCATGATAAAAATATAGCAAGGTAGAACCGCTGAGAGTCACTTTTAAAATTCTTGACGTTTCCAAACAATTTAATTTTTAAATTTACTCACAAACTCACACACACATTTTCATTTTCAATCTCAAGCAACAACAATTTCGTACAATTTCAATTTTTTATTTTCACTTTTATATGATTTTAAAATGTTGGCAAACTTCAAAAAAAAATCATGGCCGACAAATTGAGAGAACGGTTATACCTTGCTATGTTTTTATCATGGGTTATATTAGGTAACGTTATTGTCGCCAGTAGTGATGAGCGATATTTCACTACCGGTGCTTTTATCAACTGTGATTTAAAAATCGCGTATAGTGACTGCTACTGCTAGGCCACTATATCAGTGATTGGTGATGCAAGTAGAAGCATGATATTTCGCTATGAATGAAAATCACATCTGACAAATAGCTAGTCAACAGAAGTTGGGAATGGTGATTTTTTTGTTATCATGGTAGAAAGGGTGATTTTAAAACTTTTAATTATCATTGTAAATATGCTCGTATGTATATTGCGTTTTCTCATTACCTTTCCACGGTTGTTTTAAATGGACATTTTCAAGTACGGAGTTTGATTTGCTTGATCGTGTTATTTGCGTTTCAGGTTTTTATTTCAAAATTTGTATCAACGTGTAAACATGGCTGCAAATACATATAAATAAAAAACGAAGTGAAATATGGCAAGTTTTGAGCGAATAAATGAAGCTTTTCCCTCTTTTTCCTACACTCATATTTTCCACTGAAATCCCTACGGGCGATCGTAATAGCCATAAAAAATCACTGTGATTTAAAAATCGCAAACACCTTTTCCACTGATACTGAAAAATCGCTATTTTGCCCATCACTAGTCGCCAGCGCACAGTGGAAAAGCTCCATATAAAATGTGGCAAAAAGTAGTAAATGTTTTCCGATTATTCTGAAAATTTTAACGTGGAGTACTGTTGCCTAAGAATGAATAACTATGACAAATGGTTGAATTTAGCGGACTGCCCACTACACTAGGAAGCGGATATGGTAAATTTTATCTTTTTTTAATTGAATTCGGTTTGTAGCTTGGATTAAACTAGGAAATCATATATCTGAAATATGGTGAAAATCGGCCGATTGCCACGCCCACTAGCTATCCGAATTTTGTATTCTAATGTGGCAAGGACTAGTAACGATGCTCTAGGACTAGGACAAGGAAAAAAGGAGGACTAGAAAAAATTATGAGGACATGATTTGAAGCCACTCTTGCATACTATTGAACTACAAAACTGACTTCTGCTAGAGCAGTTTTTCTCTAGAAAAAGGCCTTAAAACCGGTTAGTAGATATGGTTAGAATCAAGGCAGCCACTTAGTTGGATATTTCAAAACATTTCGATATTAGGACTTTCCGCCACTCTCAGATCACTGTTCGGAGCTTGGATATGATAGAAGATATCCGTATTCACCTCCATCGTCTTACTGATTTTCATCTCTGTATCTTCACATTCATCATTATCTTTTTATTAATCTTCTCCTTAAGGCCAATTTCACAATTTCTGGTTAACACTAACTGCAGGTTAAA
>NW_023458602.1:322016-325723 GCF_013731165.1 Rhagoletis pomonella | reverse complement strand
AGGCATTTCATAAGTATCAATACTAAATTGATACTTGCCTTCCGCCAACGCCAAAAAATTATCTGGACGGTCATCATCCTTTAAGAGAAGTGAGTCATATGCGGCTTGTAACCGCGCCCAGAGATTGTTAATAGTTTTTTCTTTTATTTCGAGGGCCGCTTGTGTGAATTCCTCTATGGGAGAAGAGGTGAGTCTGGCACAATATCTCATGAAGCCATCATTTTCGATATTAAATTTTTGCGTACACGTGTTATGGGATTTTCATTTTTTTGAGTTCTTTGCTTCGGCAGAAGTCTGATTTAAGTCCGGACGTAGTGGTGAGTCATTTCCTTCATTCAGTGCAATAATAGAAATCGAGCATAAATTCTTTCTGCAAGTATTGGAGTCAATAAATCCGAACTCGAAAGGCTTATTGAGACTGTTAATCCGGACATAGTTCTATGCTCTGAAACATGTACAACAGAGGAAATAAACGACTCAGAAATTAAGTTTTCGGCATATCAGTGTATTAGGTGTGACTCACATAGTAGACATACAGGCGGGGTAATGATAATCTTGCGAAACACAATAAACCTTAAAGTAATATTAAATAGATTGATTGATAAAAATGTGTGGTGTATAGTTATACAGCTAAAAAACTGTGATACCAAATGGAAAATCGGGGTGGTTTATCACTCACCTAGCGCAAGCGATGCTGATTTTTTGACATATATGGAGGTCATTTTATCGGAAATAAGCGAGAATCTGGTAAATACCGTTATTATTGGTGGTTTTAATATTAACCTAAACATTGTATACAGCAAGAGAGTCAATGAGATCTTCGCTCAACAGGCAATGCGACAGTTAATAACTTCTTGGGAAGCATACAATGCAACTTTCTTCTTCTTCTTCTTTTTTGGCGCTGTAACCGCCTAAGCGATTTTGGCCGGGTTCAGCAAAGCACGCCAGTCGTTTCTCCTCTGTGCCAACTGACGCCAATTGGAAACGTCAAGTGAAGGCAAGTCCTTCTCCACCTGGTTATTATTGGTGGTTTTAATATAAACCTAAACATTGTATACAGCAAGAGAGTCAATGAGATCTTCGCTCAACAGGCAATGCGACAGTTAATAGCTTCTTGGGAAGCATACAGTGCAACTTTCTTCTTCTTCTTTTTTGGCGCTGTAACCGCCTAAGCGATTTTGGCCGAGTTCAGCAAAGCACGCCAGTCGTTTCTCCTCTGTGACGCCAATTGGAAACGTCAAGTGAAGCCAAGTTCTTCTCCACCTGATCGTTCCATCGCAGTGGGGGCCTCCCTCTTCCTCTGCTATCACATTTCATATTTGTTTACATATTCTGCTGTACATGGTCCCATGTTCCAACTCCGTCAGACATAACTTCAAAATGATAAATGATCTTCCTTTTATTTGTCCTCAATTCGAATAAGTATTTGCGAAGTGCAGGATATTTTGAAATAGAAACTTGTTTCAAGTTAGCTTTTTGTAGCTAAGTACAAGTTATATATTTAATAGAAATCCCGCAAAAAAGCTAACTACAAGTAGGTTATTTTTTATCAATTGATAATTTTTTTCTGCAGGGTATCGAGTGCAGCTGATTTGCCGCTATTTAAACCCGACAGCGTGGTTGTTGTTGTCAATTCTATACATCCATTTGCTTATTTGCTTTTTTGTATAGTTTCAGGCAGGCTCTTCTTGAACTATGTATTTGTCAATGTTATTGTGGCTTACTAGCATTTTATTTTTAATATTTTTATTGAGCTTTGTACCACGATTGTCACCTTACTTATAGTCATTAAATGAAAAGTAGCAAAATACTGGAGTATTGTACTACTGAAAGAAAGAAAACTGTGCCAAAATCCGTTTTTGGTGTTCAATAAATGACTATAAGTGACCTTAGGGTAGGGCTGCAAGACATCATGGTTTTCTATGATTTATCTTGATATAGACAAATTGTCCTGGTGTTCTGGTCCACACTTAAATTGTTGTGGTCTTTTAATTAAGGTGAATGCAGACACTCCTATAATTCTTAGCAGATTTTGATATGAAAAAAGGTTAAACGTTCTGTCAAATTGATTACGAAACTTTTTTTTCTAACATGTTGAATACCTGGCGAGCTTACCTTCTTTCTGTTTAGTTTATTTCGTTAAAATGTAAATTCGTTTCAGGCAAATGGCAATAAAGTGCAAGTTCCTGGTTAGGTACTCGGCTGAGGGGTCATACATAAGTACTTCCCAGAAGGGAATTTCAGGAGCTAAAATCCCATCAAAAATGCCTTTCTTTCATTTCTCCTTAATTTTAAATATAATTAATGGAGTGGCACAAATTGATGGGCTTCTTCTTTCGCTACTCAAAAAAGAGCTTTCAGAAGGGCTTTTGTAGGACGCCTTCTGAAGAAGTTATTTTAAAGTTTTTCTTAATTCATAAAAATCATACTTCTTTAAGGCACTCATATCAAATAGTTTTATTTGGTCTTAAAATGCCTATTGAATCTTATTTATAATGCTAAGTAATATAAACATTTGTTTAAGTATACTCTAAAAAAATTTTGTTTAAATTTGCGCATATTAAGATACACTCTAAAAAGTGCCTGTAGATATACTACTGAAAAGTGTTTATTTTTCAACCAGAATCTGTTCAAGTATACGCACAAGATGTTCAAGATTCGATTTTAAACATGAGTTGTTTAAAATATACACATAAATATACACATTAAATGTTTAAAATTACAAACATTTCGAAGGTAAAAATATATTTTTTACAAATAATAAATACTAAGTGCCAGGGGCGCACGCAGAAATATATTTTTGGGGGGAAAGAGTTTATACTTCTAAATATATATAATCAGAAAATACTGAAAATTTGCTGTTTAAAATACATTTATGCAAGTTTTATGTACAGAATGAACTAAAAAATAAACTTTTTAAAGTTTCATAAATTGCATTTTATTTACATAAAATTTACAAAGAACTCAGACATTTTCAACCGGCTTCAAAAAAGGGGAGGTTGTCAGTTCTTCGGGGTATTTTTACTTCTTTTATTTATTTCACCGCATAACTTTGCACTGCGTGAACCGATTTTTTTACCGGAAAGATAGTACCGTCGTCCCGTAATTTGGTTTAGATCCGATCAGTAAATCATGAAAAAATTAACGGTTAAAGATGCACTCAACTTTCAAAAGTAATACAACATTTTACAAAAGAATTTTAATATAAATAAATTAAATAATTTCACGAAAGTTTTACGCTTTTTTATTCATTTTCGTCGATTTCTTGTTTCTCATTTTTTAATACTTCGAATAACGAAAATTTAGCTGAACTTGTATTTTTATCATGTAGCTCATTTTGGTGGAACGAATTCCAAGTTAGCAAATTAAATCTTCGAATGCTTCTTAAGTACATATCAGTGGTAAACTTTTTTAGGTAAAGTGTAAAAAGCAACAGTAAGTGAGCATGCATTGCATATATTTAGGACAATGTTTTCATTCGCAATTAAACTTTAAAAAGCTCTCAAGAAAAAAGAAAAATTCTTACAAAATGACGCACAAGAAATGGAAAAGAAATTTTTTTCTATCAAAATTTCTTAAATCATAATTAATTTAACCCCAAAACCCACCCCTTGTGTGCGCTACGTGATAAATTTGATATGTAAAAGTAAACAGACAATATTTAATTTTGCACACACTAGGAGAGGAAACTGGTTACCTCTCTTTAT